>NC_054373.1:165471152-165772152 GCF_017654675.1 Xenopus laevis
TAAATAGGTAATACAGAAATTCCAAAAGGAACCGCACTCTCAGGACATCAGCAAAGTGTAAAAAAAATAATATAAGTTTATTTCAACGTTTCGGCTCAAAACTCAAGCCGTCTTCAGGAAATATATATATATATATATATATATATATATGTATGTGTATGTGTATGTGTATGTGTATGTGTATGTGTATGTGTATGTGTATGTGTATGTGTATGTGTATGTGTATGTGTATGTGTATGTGTATGTGTATGTGTATGTGTGTATGGATAGCTGGATGTGGCCATTTTCATTCCTTCCCTTCAAAACTCTTACAGCACTCTCCCATATTGTTTAGTCAAGCGCTGTTGAGGAGGGTGTGGAGGCTTCATGTATTGATGGTCCATAAATGGTTTTATACAGGTTCCATACAAAGTACATGAATGCCTTGTGTGCAATATTCTGCTCAAATAGTCTACGGCCGAAGAAATGCTGGAGAGTCCTAAGGACCCCAACAACCAGTCTATACGTGTAGCCTGTCTGGTGCAAATGAAATGAAAGCTAATGCCTGAGAGAATGTTCCTTTGTTTTGGGGCAGGGCAATAAACCCCGAGTGCCATCTAGCTGTTACCAATAGAAACCACCCAACATAACCGGGGGTTTCTTTAGATTCCAAGTCTGGAGCACAGAGAAACATCTCCCCTAACCAGAGCTGGTTAGTTGCAATACTTGGGTATTTCTGCTCTCTATGTATACAGGCCTCATAAAGAAGCAATGGAAGCCTCTTTGGTGCTGCAGGAATTCATCTGGGTTTACTGGCGGGGTTGCTGAGAGTTGCATGGAGACAACCCTAATCTATTGTTGTAGAACCACAAACATGACCTCCAAAAGCTTTAGGTAGGGACACAGGAAAAAAAAGGGGGGGGGCAATGCAGGGCTGGGAATTCAGCTTGTGGGGGATTGAGAGTTGCAGTCCAAGTACAGCTGGAGGGTAGCAGGCAGGTTATGCCTACTGTATATATTGGGAATGTGTCACATGACAATATCCTTTGTGCAGCACCCACAATCCCCTGTAATCAGGGCCGCCATCAGAAATCATGGGGCCTCATACAACAATTTTCAGGGCCCCCTGGTCCCCCCGCCGAGATCCTGCCCCCAAGCCCCACCTCAGATCCCGCACACCACAGTAAAAAGACCACAAAGACACCACCACTTAAAACAGTAAACCTGCTCACTCACAAGTTATAAAAAGTCACTGGTGGTCAGGCCCTTTTATAATTTAAAACAAAAAAAAAAACTGGAGGCAGGGATCCCACATAAAAGTTAAAAAATAAATAAATAAAAAAAAAAAACGTGGTATGGGGCACCCTACAATTTAAAAAAAAAATCATTTAGTGGTCAGGGCCTCCCCTAGAAGTTTAAAAAAAAAAAATATTGGTGCAAGGGCCCCATAAATATTTATTTTTTTATATATAAAAAAACATTGGTGGTAAGGGCCCCGCCTATAAGTTTAAAAAAAACTATTGACACCAGGGGCCCCATAAATGTTTTTTTTTTTAAAAAACATTGGTGGTCAGGGGCCCCTATAAGTTAAAAAAATCAATGTATAAGTGGGCATTGCACACTCTGTATATACAGTAACAGAATCCAGGTTCTACTGATAACAACACTAGGCAAGCTCTATGGTGGCTACATATAATATCACACTGCAAAGAGGCACAGCCAGGCAAATACTAAGTACAACATACACAGCACTGCTTTGTCTCTCTCATGTTCTGCTTCTCTGCAAGCTCCAGAATGCTGCCACTCGGCTCTCTTTCTGTCATAGAGAAAGAAGCCCAAACAGGAACAGAGTGCTTACAGGGGCGGGACTGAGGCTGCTGAGTGACATAAGGAAAAGAGAAGCGGTCATTGGCTGAAAAGCAATGGGGCGGGGCGAGATTGCAGAGTTAGGAATCGTCTGCCAATGTCATACTGCTCATGAAAACTCCAGTCGTACATTGTGTCACAGCTTGAAATTTAGTTTGCGGATTGTGGAATTTGCAGATAATCCCTAACTTTGCACTTCTCCTCCACATACCATTTTCAGCGCGGCTTCGGGTCTTCAGCACAGCCGGGCCCTCCTTTAGCCCCTGTACCACCCTGATGGCAAATGCTGGGGGCCCAGTGCAAACGCCGTTCACGTCTCCCAGTGATAGAAAGAAAATGGCCCTTATCTTAAGGAAGTGCAGGTGAGCAACAGCTGGTGGGCTCCCGGGTGCGTGGCACGGCTTGTCCGGAATAAAGGCCGAATGGCAGGAGCTTCCCAGGCCCCGGTACTTACCCATCTTTCCGCTTGGCTTTGTACACATGCCCATATGTGCCTCTTCCAACTTTGCAGCCCTCGTACTCGAACAGGTCCTCTACCTTCTCCCGCTCGCCTGTCAGCTTCACCTTGAAGTCATAGTCCATGTTTAGCGGCGTGTGCTCGGTGCCAGGGAAGAGCAGCATGTACAGCCGGGCAAATGAGGAGGAGACACAGCCAGCAGCCCTTCAGCTCCACAACAGCCGGTCTCCCTCACAGCAGATGCTATGGAGCGGCTTTGAAGAGGTCGTGATGTCACAGCCATGTGACCAAAATGTGGGCGGGTGGATGTGATGTCAGCTAAAGGGGGCGTGTCTCACGGTTGCCCCTACTACTTCACAGCACCACGTGACAGACTAGGAAGTGCTGATCAGGGTTGCCAGGTTGGAGGTTTTCCAGCCAAATTGTGCTACTTATTTATAGCCCAGGCGGGTTTTCAAAAGTACAAACTAAGCACGGATTTGGGCTACTTTTGAGCTCTTTGGTTGGTTTGTACTTTGGAAACCAGCCAAAGTTTTTTCTTGCCATAATGTCCCAAGCCTGTGTGTCCCAGTGCATGTTGGGTAATGTAGTTTTTCAGTTTAACAATTTGCCCACTGTCAAGTTTGATGTAGGATTACAATATCCAGCATGCAATGGGACTGACTAGTGTAGAAGTTTTGGGCTCTTTACCCCAGTCTCCCCTTCACTCTTAAACGGGTGGTTCACCTTCACATTAACTTTTAGTACGTTATAGAATGGCCAATTCGGTGCAATTTTTATTAATCGGTTTTCGTTATTTATTTTTTATGGTTTTTGAATTATTTGCTTTTCTCTTTTGACCCTTCAGCTTTCAAATGGGGGGTCACTGACCCCATCTAAAAACAAATGCTCTGTAAGGCTACACATGTATTGTAATTGCTACTTTTTATTATTCCTCTTTCTAGTCAGACCCTCTCCTATTCATATTCCTGTGTCTTGTCTAAATCAGTGAATGGTTGCTAGGATAGTTTGGATGGCTGAAATTGCAAACTGTAGAGCTGCTGAATAAATAGCTAAATAACTCAAAAACCACAGATGATAAAAAATGAAAAGCAATTGTAAATTGTCTCAGAATATTACTCTCTACGTCATACTTAAAGTTAATGTAAAGGTGAACAACCCCTTTAACCATTCCTGCATTTTCTGGTGACTTTGCTCAATTTCAGACAATTTAGGGGAAAAATCTGCTGGCCACCAAAAAGTTTTTATCAATAT
Source organism: Xenopus laevis (assembly GCF_017654675.1). Classification (NCBI taxonomy): domain Eukaryota; kingdom Metazoa; phylum Chordata; class Amphibia; order Anura; family Pipidae; genus Xenopus; species Xenopus laevis. Next base: position 165,474,709 of record NC_054373.1, read on the forward strand.
TTATTGAAATTGTATATGTATTAGGGCCTTATGGGACCCCTTTACCCCAAGATGACGGCTAAATCTGTCTCATTTTGCTTTGTGGAAATATTTGATAAAGACATATTTTCATTTAAATTATTTTTTTAGACTTTTTTTTTCACTGCACATGTGTTATTTTGGGGCTACTTTTGAAGTGCCTCTTGGCTAGTTTTGGGCTGGTTTTGTAGCTGACTTTGGCTGGTTTTGAAAACTAGACCTGGCAACCCTGGTGCTGATCCCTATCAGAGACGGAGGCATCAGAATGTGGAAGGGTGGTGGATATAGGCGCTGTAGTAGTAGTAGTAGAAGGGCAGGAGATGAGCGTGCTGTACTGTGTGTCATATGTACAGGAGGAGCCCTGCCAGTGCACATTAATGTCTGTGTAGGCCACTTGGGGAGCTCAGTGAGGTTGATGTAGAGGGTTATTGGGGGGATATTTTGGGTTATATAACACAGGAGAGTGAGTGTCACCCCCGAATGTCTGCTTATACTTTCAGGAACAGCCAATCCGCCTAAGCCCGGCATTGGCTTGAATCTGGGGATGGGGGGCAGTATTGACTCTGTTGCCTTAGTTCAGATCTCATCAGTTACAATACCGTGTAGCTGGAGTAGGCCAGTGATCTGTTCTGGGTGGCTGAAGGAGACCAGGTCTGGACTTGGAGTCAAAATAGCCCATGGCATTTCAGGTACACAGTGGCCCAAACAGCCCCCAGCAGCCCAATAAATAGTGACTGTCTATGGCATCTTACAGCAGCCCCTGTCGGCAAGAAGTGTCCAGGGCTACCGGTGAGTAGCATTGCTACCTTTTCTGGGAAAAAAGTACCAACCTTCCTATGCTTTTGGCATTTTTCCCCTATTAATAGTTTTGGCATCAAGCATAATTTTTCCGGCCAAATGGCAACCCTACTAGTGAAAATCGTCCAGGGGTTATCTGTGAGCTATGTGCACGGCTCAGTGCCGGAATTAGGGGTAGGCATAGCAAGCGGCTGCCTAGGGCGCCATCATTGAGGGGTGCACTTTAAAAAGGATTTTTTTTCTTATTTTTTTTTCTTTTCATTTTTTTTAAAGCAATTATTTATTTCTATCTTCATCATAGTATATCGTATAATGACCTTGACCCCTGCAGCTGCCCAGTGCTGTATCAAGAGACTGTTACTATTTATTTTCTTTAAATCACAAATTCATATTACCAGTCGTGTTTCCAGGTCACCAACCTGTATGGTTAATTGTCAGTAAATGGCAATGCATTCTGTAGTCAGCACTAGTACTCAATGCAGTGCTCATTAGTAACTGTTTCCGGATCCATAGATACTTGGTGATGCGCAGGTCACATAATCTATGACCCACACCCACCCAAGCCTGCATTCCCACAGACCCTGAAACCATTGCTGACATTACAGAGGGACCCTATCACTATCCCTCACCGGGCACAGGGTAAAGGTGATGAGTCTAGACATAGTAGCAGGTGAACATGAACCCAGCATCCTATCCAGATCCAAATACTCCTGAAACCCATGTGTCAATTGGTATTGGATGTACTCATGCATCAGAGAGATGAAGTGTCTACCCCAGACACGACACACAAGAGAATGTCGTAGGTGGCATATATACATTCCATTGTGTCTTATAGGGACAGATGGTGCTCCTAGTCTGCGGCAGGCTCCAGAGAAAACAATGCTCCAAAATAAATTTGTTTAAATAAATGTCAGGTCTATAAATCCATATCGGTGGCTAACTAATCCTATTAGGTTTATTTATGGACATATTTATTAAGAATCAAGTTGTGTTTTCCACGAAAATTTGAATGTTGAAATTTTTTTTGGTCTAAAATTCATTTTATTTTTAAATTTTTTTTTTTTTCAAGATTTTCAAGTTTTATCATACCCCAACCCTGGAAATATCTGAAATCTGAAAATACACCATCTAAAACCTGTTGAGGTCATGTAGGAGTCGATGGCAGAGGTCCCTTGAACCATTTGAAGGTGTTAATAGCCTTCATGATGTTTTTGGAGGGTTTTGACCTGAAAACTCAATCAATTCGAATGATTCAAGTTTTTTTCCAGGCGAAAATTTGATAAATTAGAGTGTTTGGGTTGTTAATCCCAAAACTCGCTCATTCGACTTTTTCCCATTCAAGTTTTTTCTTAAATTAGAACCATTCAAGTTGTGCGTTCATTCAAGATATAAACACCTCAAAAATTCGACCTTTGATAAATAACCCCCTTAATGTTGAATTGAATTTGGTAGGCCTAGGGCACAGTGCTCCTAAGAAAACACAAGGGGTCCAGAAAACCCCATGTCCCAAGCATTCCAGATAATAGATCACATACCTGTTTTCCAGGCTTTCACCTGCAGTCAGACTTAAGAGGGTATTGATTCAATAAAAGTAGGTGAAAAAATAGTAGTTGGCTTGAAGTGAATTTAGAATGTATCAAAGACGAGAGCACAATAACCGCACAATGCTTCCCTTTGATTTATCTGAACTGCATTACAACACTTGGCACAGACACAGTAGAGTACACTTGACCTGCAACAAAATCCTTAGAGTAAACACAGATATAATTGCCTCATGCTAAAGAGAACAATAGTTTCTGATCTTTCTGCACTACAGACATCTGTGCTCAAGCTAAGGTCACTGTCAAAGTGTTAGAGCAGTAGAATGTAGAGGGAGGGGGTCATCACTACAAAGAAAGATGCGGAGCACTGAAACATGGTACCAAAATGGTGCTACATATTTAAAACCTGGCCCTAAATAGGAACTGTATTACAATACAAGATCCACTGTTGTATACGTTTTACAAAGATTATTCATTATTCTGATTTTGAATGTTCAGCTGCCAAACAGCATGACTGAATGGTTTGCAGCAGGAAATAAAGGTGAGGTAAAACCTTTGCTTGAAACAGATTTAACTGGATAGTACCTGCTGAATGTAAAATAGATATGCACAATTTTATCTATATAATAGTACCCGCTGAATGTATAATAGATATGCACAATTTTATCTATATAATAGTACCTGCTGAATGTATAATAGATATGCACAATTTTATCTATATAATAGTACCTGCTGAATGTATAATATATATGCTCAATTTTATCTATATATTTGATTCAGACAATTGCCTTTTTGGCTTAGTGCTGGAGAGAAAGTGTTCAGATGCATCAACAGATATAAAACAAAGATGGGGTCTATATGTGTATGAGGCTTTTGTGCATAATTAGTGTGGTGAAATGTTCACAGCACTTGTTCCCATTGCTATATAACAATTAGTTGCAGTGTTGGACTGGCCCACTAGGATACCAGGAAAACTCCTAGTGGGCCCAGGTGTCAGTGGGCCCTCCTGCTGGTAAACATTTGGTCCATTTCATGGTCATTGCCTATTTCTATGAGAATAAAGGCCAAATAGATGGAATAACAGGTGATAGTATGTAAAGAAAAGAGAATAGGAGAATAGAGGTTGAGTCAGGAGAGAAAGAAAATAATTCATAGAGTGGGCCCCTGGTCTAAAGGTTTTTGGGTGGGCCCCTGGTCTAAGGGTTTTTGGTGGGCCCTTGGTGTCCCAGTCTGACACTGATTAGTTGCTTAACTACCGACGATGCACTCATTCTGCACCCCCTTGGGGCCCACTGGAGCAGTGATAAGGGATATCAAGGGCAGCAGGAATGGGGAAAATTTCCTCCGCAAGTGTCCGGAGGGCACATCCTACACCCAGGCCTACTGTTTACTGGAAACAATAACTTTTTTGGCAGTACCCTGCCATATTGTATTAGTGACGTGAGGGTCGGGCGGGTTCCACCTCCAGTGGGTGCCTTTTATAGACTCATGCCTGCTTGGCAACCACCCTTCTGTTACATCATAGCAAGGGCGGGTCGGGCACTGGTCTATAAAGTCAGTGGCGTGCTGGATTATGGTGCGAGTGGAGGAGCAGCAGGTTAGGTCGGGTGCTGGTCCAGTTTTTCTTGACCCGAACATCACTACAGTATGGGTATTCAGGGGCAGCCTGTTACATACACATGGTTTGCACTTCTCATACTCACTACCAATTTCAGATTTTACAGGGACTCCCTCAAGTGGATTACTGGCAGTTACCTCTAAACTAAGTCTACAGCCATTGGGTCCCATGGATATCTCTGGATCCTAAATACACTACCACTCCTCAAAGGGTCTTATACTGGGTATTCCCTATCTATAGAGTAAACTTCACTTAGTTATCTTCATTGGGGTTTATGCCTCAGCCGATCCACATTTCTAAAAGGCAACGATCCAAGAGACCCTTTCCTACTATAGGTAACCTGTATCCAATGGAAAGTTTTAGATAAAAAGTAGGTCATTAGGGTACCAAGGTAGATAACTGAATTATAAAAAGTGGACATTGTATTCACATCCAGGAAGCCCAAGTGCTGCTGTTGTACTGTATATTAGTAGGGGCAACTGGTTTGGCTGAAACTGGGTTCTAACTATATAAACATAAAAATATTTTTTTTTTCTATACTGAACATTTATATGAGTTGATTTGGCACAACAGATACAGGCCAGTGGTCCGCAAAACTGTGAGGCAAGCTTGAGTTGTCAGATTCAACCACAAATCTGTTGAGGGGTAATTTATCATGATTTTAATAAAAAAATTTTATTTGTACACAAACTCTTATCTATGGTAATTATTAAGCACTAAAAACTGGAATGTAAAACTTTGACATCTAAAAGCTTGGGAATTCAGGAAGAAGTCAATTGGCGTTAGGCAAACTTCAGGCTAATTTTTAATACGAGTTTTTCAAGCCTGTTGAGATTTCAAACTCACAAATTCGAGGTAATCGAGTTTTTCCACCATTGTATTCAATCAAGTTTTTTATATTATATACGTTTTTTTTTTTTTACATTTTGAGTTTATTCATGGTAGGAAAAACTCACAAATTCGATTTTTGATAAATGTGCCCATAAGTGTAGCTTTGACTTGTGCATTAAGGACGCCTGACAAAATGTTGGACAACAAAGTGGTACTGGGGCCTGAACACAATGGGCGGTATGTAATAAAAGACTTAAACAGAATAAAAATTAGCATAAGTAAGAATAAAAAAATCATGTTTCACAATATAATAATGTTTATCAGGCAGATTATTTATCACTGCAGATTGTATGCTTTTAAAGACCTACTTAAAGGTGGCTACATGTTTTTGGGTGGACATAAAAATAATAACTTTTTCAATAAGGCTTTTTATTCCATCTACTGCACACTGGCACAATGGGCTAAACTCGCAGTCATTTGTTTTCTTTTGACATCTGTGTCATTTGTTCACAAAACATATATTTACTATGCATAATGTAGGAATTGCTTGTATTGTGCATATTTTTTCCATTAACGCCGTTCATTATTTTCCCCAAAAACTCTGAAAGCCTCTGGTTTAGATTATATGTCCTTGAACAATACATGCTCCATGTGAACCTGTTCTAAAGGAAACCTCATTTGCCTTGTAAATAACCTCAGATTTAATGGCTTTCACTGTAGGATCCTGCAGCTCTATTGTGCTATAGTCATTATGCCTGTATTTACTAAAGAATACAAAAGGTGCGCTGTCACAGAACAATGCAGAAACTTGCACAAAATATCCCATGTTTTCTAGAAGCTTTGGGAACTCAATGCTATATGTACATTTAACCACATCTTATATTGATGGAATTAATAAAGGAAACTGTAGCTCATTGCCTGAAAGTTGACAGTTTGCCATTCAGTTAGGCGCCATTTAGCTTTTATTTGCCTACAACAGTGGTTGCCAGACTTCCTGATTCCAGAGCCAGATTTACATAGTGGGCACCCCTAGGCCTGCCACCAGTTGTCACCCCTTTGTTGGACCCAGAGCACTGGGACTAGGTATGTGCCAAATTTTAAAAATTTATGAAGTCTCCTGCTTTTTCCTAGTGCTTCAAAACCAAAACAGATGTGACTGGACTGCATGCCACCTCTAAAATCCTGCCGCCCTGGGTGTGGGCCTTTGTGGCCTTCACACAGATCCAGCCCTGTATGTTCCTATTGAAGGCCCAACCTTTGTTTAGGGACCCTTTATCATATGAAATGGGTACAGATATAGAAAAAGATTTATGTATTGGTCATTCAGTAATAGTTCCATAAACATCAAGGATAAAAAATACATATTCACCCCAAACCACACATTAATGGACCTTTAAACTGGGCTTTCTGGTGTATCTAGTAGAGAAAACCCCCATTTCCCATTACTGACTACTCCTACCATTGCTCCAAGCTCCTCAGTTTGGGAAGGACTGGCCTATAGCTTTTGGGGATCCCATAGAATTTTGCTAAGTGTAGTTTAATGGACTTCAAGGTGTCTCTGTGTGTTTTTTGTTGCAAAGTCACCGTTATCACCGATCCAAGGTATTTTGTGGAAGTCTTTCTGTCATGATTGAACTAAATTTATAAACTGCAAATAATTCACTCTACCATATAAAATGTTATTCCTGAACCAATAAGTGTATTTTTTTAGTTGTAATATTGGTGTGTAGGAAGGCATCTCAGGTCATTTTACCTGGTCATGTGCTTTCAGAAAGAGCCAGCACTTCACAATGTAACTTCTTCTCCCACTCTATGTAGCTAAAGGAGTCACAGTGGGACTTGGATTTATACTATTGAGTGCTATTGTCATATCTACCAGGGAGCTGTTATCTTGTGTCTGAGAACTGTTTCATGTTACCTTTCCATTGTTCTGTTGTTAGGCTGCTTGGGGGGGGTAGGGAAGTGGGTGGTATCGCTCAAACTTGCAGCGCAGCAGTAAAGAGTGACTGAAGTTTATGAGAGCACAAGTCACATGACTGGGGCACCTGGTAAACAAACAACCTGTATAGCCCCATGTCAGATTTCAAAATTAATCTTGGTATTTTGAAAAATTGATTTCAGTGCAGAAGCCTGCTGGAGCAGCACAATTAATTGATTTTTGAAAAAGAAAAGTTTTCTTGTGACAGAATCCCTTTAAGTAAGAACTAACTCCAGGATTTGGTTCAGAATTCAGGTTGCTCCCAGATCTTTAAAGTCTTAAATGTATTGATAGGCAACATTTTTTTTTCCGCATAGCAAACCTTACACTTGAAAACCTAAGCACTATCAAGGGTCGAGGTGAATTTTCAAATGAAAACAATTCAAATTTCGAGCTATTTTTTGTATACTAAATCCGAGTATCGAAATTTATCATGTACTGTCTCTTTAAAAATTCTACTTCGACCATTCACCATCTAAAACCTGCCGAATTGCTGTTTTAGCCTATGGGTGACCTCCTAGAACCCATTTGGAGGCAACTGGTGTACTTTGAAAAATTTACGTTTTTTATTCATCGATTGCACTGTTTCATAAGGGAGTTATTTATCAAAATCCAAAAAAAATCTCAGTATTTTCTGCAATCTACTCCAACCAAATCTGCACGGGTTATTTCCCCTTATTTAAAATACATTTTCTTGAAAAAATTCCAGTGCAGGAAAAAACTCATGAAAATCATATGAAAATTCAAATCGTACAAATTTTTCAGATTTTTGCCAGAAAACCACAAAATCTCCGGATTATTGCACGAAACCCAACGCAGATCAGGATATCTTCGGGACCTCTCCCACTGATTTATGTACAACCTCAGCAGGTCTTAGATGCCGGATTTTCGGATTCTGACTTGTTCCATCCTCGGGGTATAATAAATCCTGAAAAATTTGTGTTTTATTTTTCACTAAGTATTTGTACTTTTATAGTTATAGTTTTTGGCATTCCCCTATATAAACCAGGCCCGGACTGGTAATCTGTCCATTTGGGCAAATGCCAGATCGGCTGCAAAAATGCAGGTGTGACGACGGAAATAAGGTAAGTAATGCTATTGTCAGATCGTGTTGCAATATTAATGCGACACGACTGTCGGATGCAGACGCAGTGTGCAGCGTCTGCATCCGACAGTCATGCAGCGTCATCAACGCTGTGATACGATCCGACAATAGAATTACTTACCTTATTTACTTCGCATCCGACGTGACGCCTGCATTTTTGTGCAGCGCGTCGGATCGTGGTGGAAACGTCCGTGGAGTCCTGCCCTTAGAGTTTTTAGTGGTTTTTCCACTTAATAAATCTAGAATTTTTAGTTTTAAAGGAATAAAGAAAAAGCATTAATTTTCTATATGGTAGTTCCTCCTTGGCAATAAATAACAAGCTGCATCTCAATACAGATCTAGAAATATAGGTTTGTTGTACTTGAGCTATTATTCGGTTTTTACCTTATCTTTAAGTTAAATACCACAATGGGGCCATGACTTCATCAACTACAATGTACAAATTGTACAGTTATACTTCCCATGAGCATTTGCCAAGTATTCCAGTTGGAAAATGCCACCCCCGCATCTGTAATTCATGGTTAGCTCTAGATTATTTCAGTATGTTTTGGGACTAGGGAAAAAGATGATATCTAAGCATTAAATCTCTTCCAGTTTTTTACATGGGGTTTACATCAACAATAACACTAAATTTCATGTTTTACAGTAGGACTGGCACTATATAAAGCTGCATGCTAATTGCACAGTGCATTGCTGGATGAGCTTTTCAGAGATGGCATGCATGCTGCTAGTGCTGTAAATATCAATCCATAATGAACACTATCCAATCAATATAGTTAACAAGGAAGTACACGCTCTGAACCACAGGCCACATTGTACCAACCGCAGGCCGTGGCGATGAGAAGTGTTTCTATGCATTTACTGTGTCGGCAGCAAGATGGCCATGGTAATAAAGATATCTGATAGCTCTATGATTTATTACAGTGACAATCAATCAAAGGCTTTTAGCTACCTTATGCTGCTGTCTATTCATTGTAGGGTATTTTATTCATTGTACTATGAATAGTGACAAATATGTTTTATCAGAGGCATTTCAGGATACGTCATTGACTCCATGGATTCATTCTTGTAAAAGCTATGAATAACCTTAATACGACTTATACATTGCAATAAATTTGCATTTAAAGGCAGTCACAAGTTACATAAATTCAATAAACTGAACCTTTATGTTTAAAGAGTAGATGGGACCTCAGATTTTGATACAGAACTGCACTTAATATTTGGGTATTGAATCCTGAAGGTTGTTTTAGATTTATAGCCCCATTTACTAGCCATTTCGCCCAGTTTCCTCAGGCCACTCCCCCTTCTAAAGTCTATAGGGCAGTGATCCTCAACCAGTTGGTCTTGAGCAACATGTTGTTCACAAACCCCTTGGATGTTGCTCCCAGTGGCCTCAAATCAGGTGATTATTTTTGAATTCCCAGTTTGGAGACAAGTTCTGGTTGCATAAAAAACAGGTGTACTGCCAAAACTCCTGTAGGCTGCCAGTCCACACAGGGGCTACCAAATAGCCAATCACAGGCCATATTTGGCACTCCAGGAACTTTTTTTTCATGCTTGTGTTGATGCCCGACTCTTTTTATAATGGAATGTGGCTCACAGGTAAAAAAGGTTGGGGATATCTGCTATAGGGTATAATATACATTGACAGTACCTTTAAAATGAGTTCATGGGCCTAAATGATGTAAAGCTATTCTTGTTTTCATTTTTATGTAGCACTATGAAAATAGGGGCATTTTAACTGCTTCAGCTCTCCATGTAGTGTGGAGGCAATGGATTTAAATAGTTCAAGAAAGTACTGTACATAGTGCACTAGATTTTTACATCATGTTACAGACTTATTACAACACAGCAGTTGACAATTTCACTTGGGCAGAGATCCGCAACCAGTGGCTCATGAGCAACATGTTGCTCATCAACCTCTTGGATGTTGCTCCCAGTGGCATCAAAGCAGAAACTTATTTTGAAATTTTTGGCTTGAAGGCAAGTTTTGGTTGCTCACAAACTAGGTATACTGCCAAACAAAGCCTCCGTTAGACTGCCTGTTCACATAATAAATAGCCAATCCCAGCCCATAATTGGCATCCACAGGAACTTGTTCATGCTCCCCAACTCTTTTTACAGTTGAATGTGGCTCACGGGTAAAAAAGGTTGGGGACCCCTGCACTTGGGTATGACTTATTATAAACCATCAGGTGTCTTCTCCCAGCATCTCTCTATCCACCTTCAAGGGATTCACACACTTTCCCTGGCCTTATTTTAGTAGGTCTGGTAGTAGAGACCTGCACAGATCTGTTTTTAAAATTTTGAAATTTGGCATGGGACTAGACATATTGTCAGTTTCCCAGTTGCTCTCAGGTCATGTGACTTGTGCTCTGATAAACTTCAGTCAATCTTTACTGCTGCACTGCAAGTTGGAGTGATATCACCCTCTCCTTTCTCTCCCCAGCAGCCCAGAAGCAGCTTTCAGCAGAATAATGGGCAGCTAACCAGACAGCAGCTACCTGACACCTCTGAAAGATTTGTTTGCATTGCTAAAGGTGCTCCCTACCGCATAGTGGTAGACATGAGAAAAGCACCACGACCTAGGTCGTGGTTAAATGCAATGGGAATGGGACAAACAATAGTTGTCTCAAAGCAGTTCCATCCTGAAGTGCTGGCTCCTTTTTAAAGCTCAGAATCAGGCACAATACACTGAGATGGCTGCCTCCACACCAATATTACAGCTAAAAAAAATACATTTGTTGTTCAAGAATACAATTTTAAATGGTAGAGTGAATTATTTGCAATGTAAACAGTGTAATTTAGAAATAAAAAGTAAACCATAAAATTATGACAGAATCCCTTTAAGTCCAATGAACAATCATCTGTTCCAATCATCCGACCATTCAGATTACATAAAGTAGTAATGTTGCAATGTTCTGGCCATAAATTGACACGCAGAATTAGTACAATAGTGAAGTTATGTTGAACAAATAGTAGTCACCCATTGATATCACCAGCTTTAGACTCTCTAGCCTAAGGCTAATAGGAACACATCACAGCATTGAAGAATACAGAAGAACCCCGATTTTCTGTCCCTGGATTTTACATTTTCCTAGGACTGGCAACGTTTTGTTACGGAATGTCCCATACAGGCAAGCGGCATCTTTTTGCCCCAGATTTTACCACTATTTTGACTGTATGTCTGTTTTCTATTGTATGTTGATGCTTCATAAATACATTTTAATAATGACAAAAGTGAATCCAAGGTTTAACCTGTTCATAGGACATATTAAGAGAAAGGTAAGTATTTCAGGAGCTAGTGTGGAGGAGAATACCGTTATGGTTAAAATCAATGCAGGAAAGTAAAGTGGGTGTTGCTTAAAGCAGCGTGAATTTGTATCATATATGTGGGAAATTATAGAAGAAAAAGGAAGAAACTATTATGGCCCACTAGAGAGATAGCGTTTTATGTGGCGCCAAAAAGGCTGCTCGCATGGAATCTAAATAAACATAAAAGGAGGACAAAGGGAGGCCACAGAAAAATAAACAAGAACAAACAAAACACTTTATCATGTGTCAAATTTAAATGTAAGTGGAGAAGGCAGAGAAGTACTGTTGGATTATTAGTGAACACACACCATGGAGGGGATGACAAGCCTAAAGCCCTGGACACACATGTCGATATTTGGCACGATTTCAGTGCAGTTTGCTGCGTAAATACGCTTAGCGGTTTTAAGCTTAGGCAATGGGTCATGCCGCTAGCATATTTATGCAGCAGTCAGCTTTTTTAAAAACTGATGCGCAGACCCTACACTGCCTACTTAACATGTCTGTATATAGCTTAACGGCCCGAGTAGCAGGCAGAAACTTTGAGCGATAAAACTTTCTTTGTATAACAATATACTGTAAGGGGCCCATTCATTAAGTTCGAGTGAAGGAATAGAAGAAAAAATACTTCGAATTTCGAAGTCTTTTTTTGGCTACTTCGACCATCGAATGGGCTACTTCGGACTTCGAATCGAACGATTCGAACTAAAAATCATTAGACCATTTGATAGTCGAAGTACTGTCTCTTTAAGTAAAAACTTCGACCCCCTAGTTCGCCACCTAAAAGCTACCGAAGTCAATGTTAACCTATGGGGAAGGTCCCCATAAGCTTGGCTATCTTTTTTTGGTCGAAGGATAATCGATTTTAATCCATCGATCGAACGATTATTCCTTCGATAGTTCGATCAAACTATTTGCGCAAAATCCCCAGTCGAATATCGAGGGTTAATTAACCCTCGATATTCGACCCTTGATAGATTTGCCCCTAAGACCTGTGAGTGCAGTTGTTTTTGATAGCATACACGTAAGAGAGTTTAATCAGCACCCAGGCAGCTGAATGTTGTTTACGTGTGCACCAAACGGGACCTTTTGGTTATATACATATATATACATATATATATATATATATATATATATATATATATACAGTTGAATGTAAAAGTTTGCATTATGCACCCAGTATTTCAGTTATTGTTGTAGGGTTTTTTCTAATTGTCAGATCTTCTTGGGCCAGTGGCTTGCATTTATAACATCCACCCACTGATGTTGAAGTCAGGGGACTGTGAGGGCCGTTCCGAACCTTAAACTTGCTTTTCTTCAAGCAGCTCATGGTGGCTTTTGGTTGTATATTTAAGGTCTTTGTCTCGTTGCAGGAGCAGGATCCCCTTTTTCAGCTTCTTGGCTGAGTTTTCACATTGGCATCCAGAATTTGTTGATATTTAGTGTAATCTATTCTTCCCTCTAAACGTTCACTATTTCCTTTGCCACTGGCTGCCACACAAGCCCAAAGCAGAATGGATCAACCCAGCTCTGTATTTAGGTACATTGCTACCCCTTGGACCTAGTGGCTCCTTTTTTCCTTCAAATTAACTATTTGTAATTGTGGCTAAAGAGTTCAATGTTTACTCCATCAGCCTCACAGTCAGAAGTTGTTTCCAAAAGGCAGCCAGATGTTTTGCATACCTCGTATTTTGGTACTTGTGATGAGGTCACAGGTAAGGCTTCTTTCTGATGCCTCTTTCATGCAGGTCATGATTGTGCAAGCATTGCTATGGTGTAGAAGTGAGGAACTCCACTCCTGTGTCTGCAAAACCTTCCTGTAGCTCTTTTGCAGTCACATGAGGCTCTACCCTTGCCTTTCTAGCCACCATATGTGTAGTTCTTGCTCTTTCAAAACTTGCCTTGACTTCCACTGTTCTCCTTATTTGCCATTTCTTGAGGACATTATGGAAAATTTCTTAGAGGAGCCCAAGGGTCTTGAGCGACAGTCTAAAGTTTGGGGTATCAGAGGCTTTATTGACTAGGGTCAGAGACCATGCAAAAACATTGTACAAGAGGAAGTGGGTCCACACTTTTGCACATGCCACAGTAACTATTTTCTATATGTTATATATAAATGTCATTTTCATAGCAATTAATTGGAGCAATCAGATACTGATAATATTTTTCCCACAAACGTTTTATAACCGTGTGAAAATCATCTATGGTTTTTCAGCGGCTGTGGGACAATCTTAAATGATGCCGTCTTAATTTCTAAGAGAAGATGATTTGCACCATCTAGAGGATACATTTAGAAATTGCTACTTACACTATGGGGCATATTATTAAAGCTGAGTAAAATGTTTCACACCTATAAAAAAACAGCATATACCGTGGTGTAACGTAAATGGTGTGTTTTAATTTATAATCCATGAATTAGAGCTCTTTTGGGCAGAGCCTTCTTTACCTCTTGGATTGGTTATTAGTTGGTTTATGTATGTACTGTATGTTCAATGTATGTACCAATTTATTGTACAGGCATGAGACCATTTATTCAGGACCTGGGGTTTTCCAGAGAAGTGGTCTATCTGTTATTTGGATCTCCATATCTAAGTCTACTAAAAGGTAATTTAAACATTGAACCCAATAGGATTGTTTTGCCTCCAATAAGGATTAATGATATCTTAGTTTGGATCAAGTACAAGGTACTGTTTTATTACTACAAAGAAAAAGGAAAGCTTTTACAAATATCTGAATTATTTGGTCAAAATGGAATGTATGAGAGATGATTTTCTTGTAATTCTGAGTTTCAGGATAATGGGTTTCCTGATAACAGATCCATCAGCACTTGAAAAAATGTATATTACAAAGTGCATTTCCAAAATGCAGAAATTCATTGCCATCAACTCAGACCTGGCATAATGTGGTATTAAAATATTTGTTGCCCCCCTAGTTGTTGATATCTCTGTCATTATATATGCACAAATATTATGTGGGGTCCTGTGCTCCCTTTGAGATACTTATAAGGATAAGTCCACACTGGGCCTTTGGGGAGATTTGGTCGCCTGGCGACTAATCGCCTCGTCTTTGCGGCGACCAATCTCCCCAAAACGCCCAGTGTGGACTTACCCTTAGAGTAACACACACCACTGTCCCTTCTTTGTTGAAACCTCTGCCACACTGTAGCACTGTATAAACTGGAGGTTCACACTCACTTGCGATGAACTCAAGAAGGAATGTATTGCCAGCCACCATTAATGCAGCACAGTTATTAACACATATTCACAAGCTCTTGAGATGGTTTCCCAGGCCACTGGGCCACAGCCTCCTGCCTACTTACCTTAAAAAATCTGTTTGGTTTTTTGAAAAACGGATTGCAATGCAGAAGTCTGCTGGAGCAGTAGTGATATGTTTTGAAAAAAAACATGTTTTCCCATGACAGTATCCCTTTAAAGGAGAAACAAACCTTTAATAAAAAAATCCCTCACCCCTACCCTAGATAGATTTGGTCGCAATGGTACCATAACGACTTCATCACACTATCACACGCAGGGGCGATCCTGGACCCTCCACCGCCTGAGGCAGCAGCAGTTGCTGCCCCCCCCCCTGTGCACTTACCTTTATGCACCTGATGGGGTCCAAGGGGGTCCATGAGGGCAGCAGAGAGGGCCAGTATGCTAGCGCAGAGAGCCTAACTGCGCTCTCTGTGCTAGAAGAGCTGAATTTCCTCTTTGAAAACCAGAAATTTGGTTCTTAAATTACCAGGAGCGGCATTTTTGCTGCCCCTGGCACCTAGTGATGCGCTGCCAACTGAGTCGACAGCCTCAACTCGCCTCATTGGCGAAGCGCCCCTGATCACACGTTTCTCAGTTTCAGCTAACACCTACCTGAATAGATACATGGAACTATCATTGACCATTGATGGAATTTATTTTTTGTGCAATGTAAGTATGAAATAATCCCCACAATGCCACATACCAGACAAGCAGGTTGGGGATTGGCAGTTGATTTATCTGTAGGCCCTGATCTCCAGCACAAACAACCATACTGACTAAAGATCAGTCTCGCCTATTCCCTAATTGTGCTTGGCACACAGATCAGCTCTTAAAC
The DNA here is from genome assembly GCF_017654675.1 of Xenopus laevis. Classification (NCBI taxonomy): domain Eukaryota; kingdom Metazoa; phylum Chordata; class Amphibia; order Anura; family Pipidae; genus Xenopus; species Xenopus laevis. The sequence goes on from NC_054373.1 coordinate 165,489,999, forward strand.
TTTCCCATCTTAAATCCCCTGAGCTTTCCAGTGCAAAAGCTTATGATAACATCACTGGAGTTACCAGGTAGGGATTGTTTTCTATAGACACTAGTCAGTACTACCCCTTGCCCCCAGACAAGATTAAATTGACACATTCGTCAGTCAGAGGATTTTTTTTTCTTTTAATTTTTCTTAAAAATTTTTAGGCAAACAGATTTGGGGAGGCTTAGCCTCCCCTAGCCTTAATGGAAATCCGCCTATGACGACGCCATCTTCCGCTGCTTCAGCAATCTTTGGAATGAGACTGTCGCTTCGGCAATTTTCATGAGTTTCAACGCATGTGCAGTTGTCGTGAAACAGAAAATTGCTCCAACTGCGCATGCGCCCATACGCGGGTTACATTCCGTGTATCAGTAGCATTGTTTTACACTTGTTATGGATTTATATAGCTTTGTTACCATGAGGTACAAGGTATAAGGATATTTTTTTACTTTGGAAAAAAAGTTAAACCAGGGAAGTTTTTTTTTTTTAAGGTTTTTATTTTGCATTGTTATAACAATAACAAGAAATAAACACAAAAATAAAGACATTCATGGTTCCTTCATCAATCATATTAATGTCAGTATCATGTATGCATAGTTTGACTTTCTGTACATAGTCAAAGACTCCCATTCAGTTGCTTAGTTCTCCCCGTTGGTCTGGACTTAAAGGGCATGTAAAGGCAAAAAAATAAAATCCCATTTTTACTTTCTTTAATGAAAAAGAAACCTATCTCCAATATACATTAATTAAAAAATGTGTACTGTTTTTATAAGAAACCTGACTGTATGCAGTGAAATTCTCCCTTCATTTACTGCTGTGGATAGGAATTGTCAGATGGTCCCTAACTGCTGAGCAGGGAAACAATCATACTTATGAACAGCAGGGGGAGCCCCCGCCTTACTTCCCAGCCATGCAGAACTCAAGCAGCTTTGTTTATGACGATCTCTAAGCAGCCCAGACCACACTGAGCATGTGCACAGTCTTAGTCTTGCAAAGATGTTTAACAAAGTTACAAGATGGTGACCCCCTGTAGCCAACTTTGAAAGCATAAATTATTTGTTGGATTAGGCTTGTGGTGCAGTAAGTTCATGTTTATGTTTAGTATACAAAATACAGCATTTCTAGCCTTATTCTATTTTAGACTTTACATGCCCTTTAAACGTCTGTTATTCATTGTCCATATAACGTTAAAGTGATGTGTATTGCTGTCTATTAGCCAGACATATCTGGAGGTATGAACTGCTCAACCAGGACGCACTCCAAGTTGCGGACGCCTGCGTCTCGACGCACTACATTGTATTTTTGGGGATATCCTCTTGCAGCATAGGTGGGTTGTATTAAGGGGAGTGTTGTTTTTATTAGGTTTAGCCAGCCTTTGAGTGTAGAAGGCTGGGGGGGCATCCAGTTCAGGAGAATACATTTCCCTGCATAAAACAATAGTGTGCGAAATAGAGTTCTTGTTGCTGCCCTTGGTGTGACAAGATGAGATGCAAGTAGTTTGCCTCTGATGCACTATACTTGGAGCATTGGGATGATTCACGTCTGTTCATGCAAAGCAGCCGAAGTGGGGTTAGATGTAGTCTATAGAGAATTTTAAATTGGATTAGCCTATCTCTGGTGGAAACGTAGTCGTCATAGACCCTGTCAGTTGCCTCTTCCCAGACATCTTCCTCCAAATCTGGGATGTCCCTAGTCCAGGTAGTCCCTGCAGCATTGAATGGGGGTGTGATAGTAGATTGGAGGCGTGTGTATAATGTTGTGACTAGTTTCCTGGTGGAGGTGGCCCCTCTATATTAGTAATTGTGAGGAGGATATTGTTCCCTTGTAATTAGGTTTGCAGCGCTTGCCTCAATTGAAATTATGAAAACTAAGGAAGAACCTGTTGAGTTTGAGTATGTTTAATTTCGTTCCAGGGAAGGACGTTTCTTTCCTTAAAGGAGAAACAAACCCTTAATAAAAAAAAACCTACCCCACTACCCTACATTGACCCCCCTCCCTCCGTCCTTCCCCCCAGCCTTGCTGCCCCCCCCGGGCAAATGCCCCTAAGTCTTTACTTATGCTTCCGTGCAGATTCTGTGCAGCGGAGCTCACGGCAGCCATCTTATTCTCTTCGGTAATCTTCAGAATGAGACCTGTGGAGGGCGCATGCACAGTTGGAGCAATTTTCTATTTCTTGACAAGTGCACATGCACTGAAACCCACGAAAATTGCCGAAGCGCTGGTCACATTTAGAAGATTACCGAAGTGGCTGAAGATGGCCCTGTGAATTCCGCTGGACTGAATCTGCACGGAGGGGTAAGTAAAGAGTTAGGGGCATTTGCCCAGGGGGGAGTTAGGCTGGGGGGAGGGGGTCTATGTAGGGTAGGGGGGTAGGGTTTTTTTTTATTAAGGGTTTGTTTCTCCTTTAAGCATGCTCCCTAGTGTACGTAGGCCCCAGTGCGGTCAGATTTTATATGCCGCTTTGTGTTGCAGATGCGGGAGAATGGAATTACTCCACAATGGTAGATATTCTTTGTAGTATGTGGTTATGGTTGGGTGGTCTGTGTGTAGGTCACAAAGTTTGCAGAATGGGATGTATGTGAGTGATTCTATGGAGCTTGCTACAGTGGCCTTGAGGAGGAAATTTGGGTTGTTTGGGTCTGGTTTATCCACCAATGTATATAATAAATCTGGGCTGTCAGTGAATTAAAATACAAATGTGGGAGACCTAGTCCCCCCCCCCTCTCTAACCGGGGCTCGTAGTTTGGCTCTAGCAAACCTGGGAGGTTTATTTGCCCACAGGAAGGCTGTTTGTGTGGTGTCTATAGAGGTGCAACAGGTGCAGGGAATGGGAAGAGGGGAGTTGTGAAAAACATAGAGGAACTTAGGAAGGAATATAATTTTTAGGAGATTTTCCTACCCCAAATTGATATGGGTAAGTTGGGCTATAACTTCAGTTTCTTTTTCATATTGGAAAGGATCGGCAGGGTTCATGAGTTTTCTGGATAATGGGTAAGGTTTTGGATAATAAATACCATGTCTGCAAATCCTTTGTATTTTTATCTACTGTCTAATGGGGTCCATGGCAAATGCCCACTGTGTTAACTTTAAACCTGCTCTGGCCCTGGGCTTACAGTTAGGGTTGCTTTAAATGACATACCGGTAATTAAGTTCTCATAGTAACTAAAGTACAATAGCAAATAAAATGTATGCTATCCTACAGAATTATTAAAGCCAATCCCTTTCTGGATATCCTTTAACCTTGGGGTATTCCCATGCCATCGTTTAGTGTTCTGCTTGGAAACTCCCTGCTGCATTATACAATATTAATGTTTATTTAGTAGCAAAACAATTATGGGAAACCCATTCTTTCCCTCAATAGTTGCAACACAAATGGTGGAATGAGGAAGGCATCAGTTATATACTGAATGTAGTATTTTATATACACAGAAAACATATTTTATTCTAACTTTGCAGTTTCAAACCACAAATGAAAGTTAATGACTTATTACCAGTGGGTTTTCAGTCTCATTAGATTTAGAAAAGGACATTGTATATGTCACAATGCAAGAAGAAAAGGTATGTCAGCGTAACATCTGACTGCTCACAAGGGGAGACTCAATGTGCTCACTCCAAACAAAACCTACATAAAAAGTGACAAAATATTAGATCTATACATAGAAAAATCAACAGTGGGGAAGGAAAATACCCCCAGGGCAAAAAAAAAAAAAAAGCTTAGCAGGTGCAGCAAACGGTGTGTCATCATACCCATGTACTTATTCACTGGGAAAAGAAATATGCTGACATAATGCAAGTGTAGAAAGGATATTAGATGATAATCTTTGCTGGTATTGTTTGGGGTGAATGAGCAGTGCACCATAAGGTTGGGGTGATCCTTTATTTCTCCATATGAGACCCCACTAAATAAATACACAGCTTAAAGGGGTTGTTCACCTTTAAATGAACTGCTGGTATTCTGAGACAATTTGCACTTGATTTTCATTTTTTATTATTTGTGGTTTTTGAGTTATTTAGCTTTTTATTCAGCATCTCCCCAGTTTGCAATTTCAGCAATCTGGTGGCTAGGGTCCAAATTACCCTAGCAACCGGGCACTGATTTAATTGGAGACTGGAGTATGAATAGGCGAGGATCTGAGTAGAAAGAAGAGTAGTAAAAACAGTAGCAATAACCATACATTTGTTACTTTACAGAGCATTTGTTTTTAGATGGGGTCAGTGACCCCCCCCCCCATTTGAAAGCCGGAAAGAATCTGAAGAAGAAGGCAAATAATTAAAAAAGTTTCAAAATAAGTAAAGAAGACCAATTGAAAAGTTGTTAAGAAATTGGCCATTCTACAACATAATAACAATTATCTGAAAGGTGAATCGTCCCTTTAAAGGAGAATTCAACCCCCCCCACTAATAGAACCCCCTGCCCTACATAGACCCTGCTCCCCCCCTCCACACAGATGAGAACACCTGTAAGTAACCCTAATACATCAGCCAGGGATCTCGTATAGATACTCATATAGATACTAATAACTGTATAAAGCATATATGGCTGGATATAGTTTTTATAAAATGTTCTCAATGCCAACCCCCCCTCTGAAACCACTGCACGAGACCTCCCCTTAAAGTGCATCTTCCAGTTAGTGAGGGTTTTTCCATTATATAGGAATCATTTTTAACTGATGCTACAGGTATTGCACCTGTTATCCAGAACGCTCTGGACCTGGGGCTTTCCGGATAATAAATATTTCTGTAATTTGGATCTTCATACCTTAAAGGGATACTGTCATGGGAAAACATGTTTTTTTCAAAATGCATCAGTTAATAGCGCTACTCCAGCAGACTTCGGCACTGAAATCCAATTCTCAAAAGAGCAAACAGATTTTTTTATATTCAATTTTGAAATCTGACATGGGGCTAGACATATTGTCAGTTTCCCAGCTGCCCCAAAAAACGCTTTTTTGGGCTATTCAGCACACAGATAGTTAAATGTCCAGCTAGTGTATGAGCATGGGTTACACTGAATCTACACCCAGGACAGAGCCTTCTCCAAATCGAAGCTTCCCCTTTAAGATGTTGTAATACTACAACCCACAGGCTAATTAGTGCAAAAGTAGATAAATTGGACGCCAGGAGGTTCTTGGATATTAAAACAGGGGAACAGATTTATTATGCACAAATACAAATGACCTCAGGTTTTACTCACCAGTACTTGCAGGATACAGCAGATGGAATCACTTGGGACATAGTAATAATCACAGTCAGACAGAAGCGACTCCTTTAGGTATTAGCAGATAGATGTACATCAATTCCCAGCAGTTTCGGACTGGGATGCCAGGGGCCCACCAGAAAGCCTCAGATTGTGGGCCCACCAGAAAACCTTAGACCATGGGCCCACTATCCAAAGTATTATTTTTCCTCTCCTAACTTAACCTTTTTATTCTCCTAGTCTTTTATATCTACTTCCTATACTCGATTCTTCCATTATTAAGCCTAAAAAATAGGGAATGACCATGAAATAGGCCAAATGGTTAGAAGCAAGAGGCTCACCGGGAGTTTTCCTGGTATCCCGGTGGGCCAGTCCGACACTGATTCCCAGTAACCGACGTTGCCAGTGAGGGGATCGGGATCGATCAGGTAGGGTACAGGTAGTCCTTTGCTAACCTAGATCAACTGAGTTCCCTGCTCTAAAGGCAAACAGGCCTTGAGGGAAAGCTACTTCCTTCTACAATCCTTGTTGGAGAGACAACTGCTCTTTCTGCTACACCTCTCTGTCTCACTCTCCTAGAGAGTCTATTACAGGAGCTTACTAAGCTAGCTGTTCCTCATTCACGGGGTTACCTGGTCCCCGACTTAAGCACCAAAGGTGTTAGGTCCCTTTGGGGTAAATGGCTTACTGGGGCCTATGGTGATCCCAGGCTCAATGGAGATCACCTAGCAGCAGCACCAGGAGCCAAAGAAGAAGAGGCCACTCCCTGCACAAAACTTAATAGCAGTGTGGCAGGGGAGTGTCATTACACTCTTTGTCCAATAGGTGAGGTGGTTACACTTAGGGGCCCATTCATTAAATTAGAGTCAAGGAATAGAAGAATGGAATAGAAACATGGAATAGAAAAATGCTTCGAATTTCGAAGTGTTTTTTTGGCTACTTCGACCATCGAATGGGCTACTTCGACCTTCGACTACGACTTCGAATAGAATGATTTGAACTAAAAATCGTTCGACTATTCGACCATTCGATAGTCGAAGTACTGTCTCTTTAAGAAAAAACTTCGCCACCTAGTTCGCCACCTAAAAGCTACCGAACCCAATGTTAGCCTATGGGGAAGGTCCCCATAGGCTTGGCTAAGTTTTTTTGGTCGAAGGATAATCATTCGATCGTTGGATTAAAATCCTTCGATCGTTCGATCGAAGTATTTGCACAAAATCCTTTGACTTCGATATTCGAAGTCGAAGGATTTTCATTCCCCAGTCGAACATCGAGGGTTAAAAAAAAAACCTCGATATTCGACCCTTGATGAATTTGCCCCTTAAACTGTTGCAAGGACTTTGCCCAATAACAAAGGATAAGAGAACTACATAGGAAAGGTAGGGGATTAACTCTATAGGGATAGGATATCCTATAGGTCCCTACAATAGTTTTTGAATAATTTCTGTTGCCTAATTCCAGCTTTCGAATGAGGGCCACTGACCCCATCTAATAAACAAATTAATATAAAGCATGCCAGACGGTATAGGTGATATATGGTTAGGCAAGAAGTTGCACACGCACACGTGGCCTCTCCAATTAGTTACGTACGGTGCCTGGGGTATAGGAGGACGCCCCCTCCCCGATTAACTGAACAAAAGTAACTCCAGCACACGGAACATGCTCAAGGGATTACTCCCATGTTAATGTCAATCCAACAGATACAGTACAACGTTTTGGGGGCGTATCTTTTCCAGGTTACCTGACGAAGGGGGTACGCCCTTGAAACGTTGTATCTGTTGGATTGACATTAAACACGGGATTAATCCCTTGAGCATGTTACGTGTGCTGGAGTTACTTTTGTTCAGTTATAGGTGATATATGGCCCAAGCTTGCAAATCGGAAAGAGGTTGATGGGAATTATCCTACACTGTGGTCCTCTATGGCTTGGGCCAATAAAAAAATTCCCTGGAAATCAAGCAGGACAGACCACCCTGTTAAAGGCTAGGCCCAGATGAGATCAGTCTTCTGAAAACCAAAGGCCAATTTCAGCTTCATCTTCTTCTATCGTGTCCAGAACCCTTGTTTCAGCTCCAGCACGAACACTCTCAGCGGTTTTCAGCAAAGAAACTAGGGACTTTGCATTTTGCATCGAAATCCTCAGAGAATGTTCATGCCAGAACTGATTCGGGCTTTCGCTCGATTTTATCGATCCAATTAATTCAGGTTATTTTATTAATAAATATGGTCAAATCGAGCACGTGAGTTGATTTTCTTTTATCAAAATGGGAGATAAATTTGGATTTTAGTAAATAACGCCCAAAGGTAACGTAAAAAAAGTTTTCACATTGTCAGATGTGCCTAAAATTGTCACGTGTATAAATACAATGAAATACAGCAATCGAACTAAACAGCTGTTACAGTGTATAACTACTCGTCTCACGGTTTCTCTTTACCGTTTACTCTAGAGGGAGTACATACAAGTTCACTGCTTATGTCAGCTGTAATGGCGATGGCATTTGTGTTTTTGGAAGGATCAGTGAAAGCTGGAAAGAGTCAGAAGAAGAAGGCAAATCATTCAAAAACATGAAAGCCAATTAAAAAGTTGCTTAGAATTAGCAATTATTTCCCCGAACGTTTGTGCCACATTTCTGCTGTAGTAAATGTTTTAAAAGCCAAGAGCCGTGGAATGGCAATGTGTTTCCTTTCCCTCTTCTGAAATATAGAATTAACTATTCTATAACATACTAAGAGGCGGATTTACAAAGGGCGAAGTGGCTAACGCTAGCATCAATTCGCTAGCGTTACCGCCCGCAGGGACATTGCCAATTTACTAACACACTCTATGCCATGCGACAATTGGCGAATGGATGTTACGCCACAAATTCACTAAAGTGTGGATTTTACCGAATGTAACCTCTTTCGCCAGAGTTGCCTTTGCCACCTCGGACCAGGGGAAGTGCATTAAAGAGATCTTCCTCAATCTTCTTTCACTTATATTATATTCTGTGAGCCGAAAATGCATCAAAGTCCAAAAAAAACGCTGGCGTTTTTTCCTTTTTTCAGCCTGATTGCCTGCAAAAGACCTAACTTAAAAATTCGGGTTTCCCCATACATTTGCAAATATATGGAACATTCATTTTTCAGTGGGCACATGTGTAGGGCATTAGAATAACTCTGTTGTCTTTATTAAAGGGATCCTGTCATCGGAAAACGTGTTTTCTTCAAAATACACCAGTTAATAGTGCTACTCCAGCAGAATTCTGCACTGAAATCCATTTCTCAAAAGCGCAAAAAATTTTTTTATATTCAATTTTGAAATATGACATGGGGCTAGACATTTTGTCAATTTCACAGCTGCCCCTGGTCATGTGACTTGTGCCTGCACTTTAGGAGAGAAATGCTTTCTGACAGGCTGCTGTTTTTCCTTCTCAATGTAACTGAATGTGTCTCAGTGGGACATGGGTTTTTACTATTGAGTGTTGTTCTTAGATCTACCAGACAGCTGTTATCTTGTGTTAGGGAGCTGCTATCTGGTTACCTTCCCATTGTTTTTTTGTTTGGCTGCTGGGGGGAAAAAGGGAGGGGGGTGTGATATCACTCCAACTTGCAGTACAGCAGTAATGAGTGATTGAAGTTTATCAGAGCACAAGTCACATGACTTGGGGCAGCTGGGAAATTGACAATATGTCTAGCCCCATGTCAGATTTCAAAATTGAATGTAAAAAGATCTGTTTGCTCTTTTGAGGAATGGATTTCAGCGCAAAATTCTGCTGGAGCAGCACTATTAACTGATTCATTTTGAAAAAAATTTTTTTTTCCATGACAGTATCCCTTTAAGGTTCTCTGGATATGTGTTTTAAAAAGTGTAATTTGTAAGTATATGCAGCAACGTTTAATATGAAGACATCCAGACAAATTTAAATTTCCCGCCCTATGCAAATTGACCTGAGCGCAAGATCCCTAGCGACGTTTCGATAGGCAGAAATAAACGAGAAAAGCGAAAAGTTGCCAGCATTTGTCGCCCACGACAAAACTCAGTATTTTATTGAATTAGCGTAGTCTGAGCGAATTTTCCTCTGGCGAAGTGTTGCGCTGCGTGCGAAATGGACACTGGCAGATTTTCACCCGTTAGTAAATCTACCCCTAAAATTAAACCACCCTTTTAATTGAATTGTACAGGTATGGGATCCATTATATGGAAACCCTTTATCCAGAATGCTCTGAATTATGAAAGGTTATCTCCCATACGCTTCATTTTATCCAAATAATCCAAATTTTTAAAAATGATTCCCTTTTTCTCTGTAATAATAAAACAGTAGCTTGTATTTCATCCAAACTAAGATATAATTAATCCTTATTGGAAGCAAAACCAGCCTGTTGAGTTTATTTCATGTTTACATTATTTTCTAGTATGAAGATCCAAATTACAAAAAGATCCATTATCCAGAAAACCCCAGGTCCCGAGCATTGTGAATAAGAGGTCCCATACCTGTAGTGATTATTTAGTAGGGTGAAGCAGAGCAATGATCAGTGCAGTCTGTGCTTACTGCTATTTTCCCATATTGTAAAAACAAGCCTTTTTGGCAAGTGTGAGAAGAGTCCAGCCTTGGCATTACAGATACCAAAGAATAAGAGCTTTTTGTTTACAAAAGTCTCACATGTAGGGGTGGTGAGAATGTTTCAATGCATAGGTTATATTTGAGTGCCACCCTCCCAGACCAGCAGCACCCAGTTTACAACCCAAGCGGATGGGGAGCCTGGTATAGCCTGGGCTTCCTTGTACACATTCTCCCTCCCTCCTGTGAGTGTGAGCTTGTGCTGGGATACTGCATTAGCAGCAGGCTGCAGATAGGTGTACTGTGTCATGCACACACATCTTGGCCAGCTGCTTGCTGCCTTTTTAAAATGTCCTTGCAGAGGAAATCAAAGAAGATCCATTCCTCAGGGGGTAAGTGGCTCTTTAAAGCAAGGGGGTAGGTGGAGAAAAGCGGGAGAGCTATTAGGATAATGACTGTGTGTCCTTGTGGAGATGAATAGAGCTCAGTTTTCATGGCTTTTTACTAGTCACTGCCTGTGCTGCATCTGATCATCAACAAAAGGCCGAGCTGCTCTGGGGAGAGACAGGCAAATGCCTTCCCTTCCTTGGATTAACATGCCATCCCATTTGCATAGCAGGAACTGATGTATAATTCCATCGGAGTGTCTTTAGTACCGCAGAGCAGGCATTCCAGATCCATGCGGCGTATTTCCCAGCAAGGGAGCAGGATCCAGGGCCATGTGGGCATTGGATGGGGCTGCAGTATACAGTAGTATGGTACAAAATGCAGCTAAATGCTGTATATATATATATATACATATATATATATAATATTATTGCACAGGGGGGGCTCATTTACTATGGCAGCACTGGAGCTTTAACACCAGTTCATGGCTGCAATAAAGGTGCAATAGAAAAAGTGTGATAGGATGCAGTCAGAAGCAGGCCTGCAATGGCCCTTGTCTTAAATAATATATTTCCTCCAATCAGTCATGAGTATGCTGTGTCTGAATAGGCCTCCTAGGGCCCACCAGAAAACCTGACATCCAGGGCCAAACAATTAGATCTCAGATGTACTAAAAGGTATTGGTTTGACCTGGCTCTTAGGTGGAAATGTGAGTATTGATATAAAAAAAAATTGCCCTACATTGCAGCTTTAAAGCTTTAAAGTCCCTGGTACCATGGCACTAATTAAAGACTTTGCTAGTCCCCCCACTAATAGATAGAGAGATAGATCGATAATAGATAGACAGACAGATAGATGATAGATAGATAGATAGATAGATAGATAGATAGATAGATAAAAATACTGCCTACCAACTTGCTGATTATTATGCAGATTATTTCCAAATAGTGGGAAGAGTCCACTAGAGGGACCCAATGCAATGCATGAGGGGCCAGCCAGCAGGCCAAAAAGCAGGGAATTAAATATATATATATGTATATATATATGATACCGGCACAACTCACGTTAATAATTTTTGTAGAGGTGCCTGGGTTAAGTATATAACACCAGGGATCACAGGATACTTGATACTGCACTCCCTCTAAATCACTTTTATGTTTGCCTAAGTCCTGCGAGTGCGGTATCAAGTTTCCTATATATATATATATATCTATATAACAAACAAGGGAAAGTTGTGCTCACGCTGGTGCGTATGCGCGAATAAGAGAGGTAGCTCATGTGCCAATAGGATAAGAAGCATATGCGCAAACCAATGCACAGGCAAGCAGTCCAGAGAGGAGACTGGACCAGGGGTAGGTGCCAGAGAAGGTACGTGCCTGGCGCCCCTCCAGCTTTGCACCCTAGGCATGTGCCTACTCTGCCTACCCCTAGTTCCTGGGGTAATCCGTATAATGAGTCTTTACATAATTTGGATCACCATACTTCACCAGTTGTCTTCTGAGCTTTCTGGATAATGGATCCCATACCTGTATATGATGTTTCCATAATCAATACATTTGTTTTCCACAAGTAATCTATAATACCTGCTGTAGGAGGTTCGAATATACACGAGATACCATTGGTGTGATTACATAGCAAGTAACCGTGCCGCTGGATTAACAAAATGTAACACCATCAATATAAAATATTATAGATGATATAGAATAATCTTCTTCATTAAACCCTATGATTGTGTAAAGGCCTCTATCCCTTGCTTTCTCTTTTTACTGGTTAGTTGTGGTGAACAAAAGTCACAGTATAACTACTGGCCCCCTGTATTGCCCCCCCTGTTCCCAACCCAAGAGAAGGAACCCCCAGGACAGCCCTGAATCAATCCTGAAAAGTTCCACAGCAGGGTTGGTGGCCTCCATGACAGGCTTCACTTATGATCCTCTGCGCTCTAGTGGTGATCAGATATGCACACTTGAAGACAATGGGGCTCATTTATTAACGCATCGTAGCGCTAAAAAGCACGCAGAGGCCCACCATTTGCCCTGCGCATGCGTGTATTTATCAATGTAGTGCACGATGCTTAAAAAGGTGCAATTTTGTGTGCTATTTTCGAGGCAGACAACAGCGGTGCGTAAATTTGTGCATTTGCTGTCGCAGCTAAGCATACCTGCACATTTTAAAGAGCGTCAGGAATAGACATTCGTAAAAAATATGTGCTGATTTCCGGGCGCACTAATGCGTACGTGTGGATGAAATTTTAGCGACAACTGCAAGCACGCCCCCAGCCACGTCCCTCTCACACACGGCTTTGTTTGCGATATCATTGCCCAAACTTTTGCGCAATGCACATAACCAAACCCATCGCAAAAGCTCTGTTCAATGCGCAATATCATGCGTTCACGCTCGTGAAGGCGCTGGCACTCTTTTGCAACCAATTATGCACTGCGATGCGTTAATAAATGTTTCAGATTTAAAGTCTGAATGGAAAATTTTTTAGATTTTTTAACTATAAAATCTGAGTATTAAGTGGCTACTCAGTCTCGTACCACATGGTTTGGTGAAAGATTTGTATGGTTAGTTTTCAAGTTGAAGGTAGAGTGTTTATATAGGTAAGCCAGGTATCTAAAAAAGTTTTTTTGCGTTTTTTTTCATTATCAGTTAAAGTTTCTATCCAGTCTAAATGAAAAATGTAATGTAGTTTTTGGTCACTATCCTATTTGGAATTTTCTGTGGTCTATTTTGGACTTTTCGGACAAAAATCCTAAACGATCGAGTGAAAAAATGTACGATTCTGTTTTTTTGGCTCTATTTTTTCAGGTTTGTCCCAATATGATTAAATCCTGCTTTTCTTAATAATCAATACAATACAACCGTGGATTCTAGTTTGGTTGGATTTTTTAAATTAAAATACTAAGAATAATTTGGTTTGGATAAATATGCCCCTAATTGTACATGTTTCTGGTCAATTTTGCTGCAGTTTGGGGGATGTAGGGCAGTACAGGGAACACCAGGTTAAAGAACAAATCAAGTGATATTTACTGGGGGGTGGGCACCACCAGTGTATATGATCACTGAGCTTAGATCCCAGACTAACATTCCTGTTTGCTAAGAAATTAGTGTGCATGCACCGTAAAATAAAAATGAACTTTAAAGGGGGTTTTCAACTTTAGATGATGTAGAGAATGAGAGAATGTTTTATTATTTGTGGTTTATGAGTTATTTAGCTTTTTATTCTGCAGCTCTCCAATTTGAAATCTTAACAATCTGGTTGCCAAATTCCCCTAGCAACCAGGACTTGCTTTGAATAAGAGACTGTAATATAAATAAGACAGGGCCTGAATAGAAAAATGAGTAATAAAAAGTATTGATGAAAATGAATTTGTCCCCTTGCAGAGTATTTGTTTTTTATAAAGATGCACCAAGTACACTATTTGGGATTCAGCCGAATCCCCGAATCCTTCATGAAAGATTTGACCGAATACCAAACCAAATCCAAATTTGAATATGATAAAAAGTTACGGGATTTCCCTTCCCGACTCTAATTTGCATATGCAAATTAGGATTAGAATTCAGTTCGACCAGGCATGAGGATTCAGCCAAATCGGAATCCTGCGGAAAAAGGCTGAATCCTGGCCGAATCCCATACTGAATTCTGGATTCGGTGCATTCCCAGTTTCTTAGATGGTGTAAGTAACCCCCACTTGAAAGCTGGAAAGAGTCAGAAGACAAAGGCAATCAAAAAACTATAGAAAAGAAAAAATGAAGGACAATTGAAAAGTTGCTTAAAATTTGCCATTCTATGACATACCAAGGGGCACATTTACTAAGGGTCGAATATCGAGGGTTAATAAACCCTCGAAGTCGAAACCCTCTAAGTAAAATCCTACGAATTTGAATATCGAATTCGAAGGATATACCACAAATCCTACGATTCAAAGGATTTTAATCGATCGATCGAAGGATTTTCCTTTGATCAAAAAAACCTTAGAAAAGTAATGGAGAAGGTTCCCATAGGCTAACATTGTACCTCGGAAGGTTTAAACTACCAAAGTAGGTAGTCAAAGTTTTTTTTAAAGAGACAGTACTTCGAATCGAAGTCGTAGTCGAAGGTCGTAGTAGCCTATTCGATGGTCGAAGTACCCAAAAAAATACTTTGAAATTCGAAGTTTTTTTACTTTGAATCCTTCACTCGAGCTTAGTAAATGTGCACCTAAGAGTTAACTTAAAGGTGAACCACCTCTTTAGTGTAGGACAGAGAATTGCTGGATATATTGTAACACTGCTTTCTGTAAGTTGCCCTTGCATTTCGCCAGAAATTTAGTATTGTCTGTGTAACAAACCAGTCCCAGGTAGTCTGGTAAAGGTTGGAAAAGGTTGTGGGACCAATAATATAGTTCGTATAAGAAATAGTTTTCACTATCTTTGGCACTTTATCAGACTGTTGTGTATTTGTTAAAGGACAGGACATCCCTCCTGTCTTACAAGGAAAAAACAGCAGCACACCGGATCCAATTGAAGTAATATATAAAAAAAGTTTGAATTTTTATATATTACTTCAATTGGATCCGGTGTGCTGCTGTTTTTTCCTTGAATGATATTTTGGCCCAAGGACGGGAGTGGGTCTCACAGTTCAGCACCTGGCACTGCGAAAGCGGATATTGGAGGGGTGAGCACTCTAACTTTGTGATTGATCCCTCCTGTCTTAGTCTTGTAAGGAACTGTTTAGGCTAAATTTATACCAAATTGAGGAAAAATAGATACTTATAACATCTCCCATATGTAGGACTGCTTTTATATCAAAGTACCTCTGCTCATTGCATTTTATAAAGGTGGTGTTTGCTCATGTGCATAATATGGAGTTGGCACACACATTTGCAAACGTGCTTAAATTAAAGTGCTTTTATTGTGAGATCACAATAAAAGCACTTTAATTTAAGCACGTTTGCAAATGTGTGTGCCATTCTATTTTTCTAACGTATGGATATTGGAACCCAGTCGAGCAGCAAGGTTTCTGGATAGAGCACCACAGCGATACAGCCGCAGTCTTTTGAACTATTGTATGTTATAATATGGAGTTGCTGGAGTATACCTTTAAGTCAGATTCATAATGATGCAATGCTAAATAGTAATTCATTCTGATGCATGCTGCTGGCAATCCTGGTTGTAAAGTGTATGCCTTCTGGGGCAATGGCATTTATGTAGTCTGGAGCACATGGATATTTGTGGTTTTAAGAAGTTCTTGTATTAACACAGTGTTTTTACCCAAGTAGCAAGAGTTCCTCCATGTGATTGATATCAGTACCATGGACAGAGTCTGTGCTTGTTTAATGTTTTATATTTAAAGGGGAACTATTGTGAAAATTAAAATGTAATATAAGCTTCAGCATACTGAAATAATACGTTTTCTAAATATAATCAATAAAATATTCTCTACTGTTTCTGAAATAATCAAGTTTATCTTCTCATTTCCTCTCTCAGCATCTGTTTCTCTTCATTCTGACTTCATGCAGCAGCTGGGTGTCAGATAATCATTGACAGTTAGATCCAATATATCTTATAGGGGGGGCTCCTTTTGCCTAGAAGATGTATTAGAGCTCACTCTATTAAAATCACCAGACATCATGTCCCTCTACATGCAGGATATGTGCAAAAGGCAGTTATTTTGTTAGATTTTGTTTGTACTGGAATCAGTTATTTGAGTGAGCTCTAATTCATCTGCTAGGAAAATGAGCCCCCTATAAGATATATTGGATCTAACACCCAACTGCTGCATGAAGACAGAGTCAGTTTATAACTAATTAGCTTCTTTTATATTCTTAATATTGGCTGTGCTTATATAATGATTAGACACATTCTAGATGACCTTTTTTAGAGTTGTAATGAGCGGCACCTGCAACCCGCAATCAATACAATTTGTTTTTGAACTCTCAAAATAGCTCTGTTCTTTTCAGTTTCCTTGCAGATTCCTCTTTCTATAGCATTTGGCATATATTAATTATTCAATTGTCATTTTAATGATAAGGAGCATTCTCTGTTTAGAAGGGAACACGTGGCAGTCTGCATTTCTATTTCCCAAGGCCAAGCTGTGAGGCATGATAAAAGAAATTGATGAATCATCATTTATAAATGCTCATGTGCCATAGGACTTAAAGGGATACTGTCATGGGAAAAAACATTTTTTTTTTCAAAAGGTATCAGTTAATAGTGCTGCTCCAGCAGAATTCTTTACTGAAATCTGTTTCTCAAAAGATTTTTTTATATTTAATTTTGAACTCTGACATGGGGCTAGACATATTGTCAGTTTCCCAGCTGCCTTAGTCATGTGACTTGTGCTCTGATAAACTTCAATCACTCTTCAATCGTCACAGGTGACGATTGTTATTACCATGTGCATCAATCTATGGAGCTGTGGAGCTGTAGCCTGAACTCACCCATATAGATATGTTTAAGGGATTCTGTCATGATTTATATGTTGTCATTTTTACTGCAAATTGGAGTGATATCACCCCTCCCTTCCCCCCCAGCAGCCAAACAAAAGAACAATGGGAAGGTGACCAGATAGCAGCTCCCTAACACAAGATAACAGCTCCCTGGTAGATCTAAAAACAGCACTCAATAGTAAAATCCAGGTCCCACTGCGACACATTCACTTACATTGAGTAGGAGAATCCACAGCCTGTCAAAAAGCAGTTTCATACTAAAGTGGTGGCTCTTTCTGAAAGCATATGACCAGGCAAAATGCCCTGAGATGCACCTACACAACAATATTACAACTAAAAAAATAGACGTGCTGGTTCAGAAATTAAATTTTATATTGTAGAGTGAATTATTTGCAGTGTAAACAGTGTAATTTAGAAATAAAAACGGCATCATAAAAATCTGGACAGAATCCCTTTAACACACTGATAGGAGTTTAAAAGAAATATATATATATATATATATATATATATATATATATATATATATAAAGCTAGGCATGCTAACAGTACTATATATGGCACCTTGATTTGCTTGAAGGACCAAAATATTGAAGAAGCAAAACACTGTGTATCAATCTACATTATTAGAATTAGAGAAGACAGGTTTCTGGGCAACGCAGGACAGCCAGGGGCTAAAATGTGAAAAAAAGAATACATAAAAATGGGATTTCCAACCTGTGCCCCTTAAATAGTTTTTGTTTTGTTGCCAACATATGGAAATAATTGCCACGGAGCTGCTGTCACATTGGACTTGCTCTAAAGGAGATATGGAGCTCTTGTTCCCAATATATGGCACATCACATGGGCCTGATTATTACTGTTACTGTGATTAAGCAGCTTTTCCATTAACTGTAACTTGCTTGCTGGGACCGTAGGGATGCTTAGGAATACCTAAGTGCTGTTTTACAATTTAAAGAGCCTGGGACATTTCCAGAGACACACATTTGTTGTGATGAGGTCGAAGGGAGTGGGGTTCAGTAATTCTCATTAACAAGAAGTAATTAGCTTGTAAACGCAAACATCTTAAACATTAAGCATTTTTTCTTGCTGTCATCCGCGTAACCAGCAGATAGTAACAAAAACACAAATCATTCTGACATACAATAAAATCAGACTTTATTACTTTAACATTTATTGCCAAGTAATGCGTAAAGGAGCCACCAGACACCCCCCCCCCCCAAAAAAATGACCAACAGAATTGTTGAGACCTATAAAATACCAGCACTTGCTTAGCTCAAATGTATCTCTCTGTATAGTCTATGAGCAAGCATAGGGGGTTATTCCCTCTCTGAATTATATAAATACCATCACTTTTTGGTCCCGAGAGAGTTGTAATCATCTATTTGTTAGGAATTGGGTTTACCTTCTGCTTTTAGTGTATCTAAAACAAAATATAAATTGTAAGAAGCAAAGTGTGCATTTTGGTTCCATCCAACTCCAATATCAATGTATTCAACCCGAAAATATTCATAAATATTGATTAAACTACCCAAATCAAGGGCATCAGGTGGTGTGAAAGTACAGTCTGCTCAGCCAATCACAGGTGACGATTGTTATTACCATGTGCATCGATCTATGGAGCCGTGGAGCTGACGCCTGAACTCACCCATATAGATATGTTTAAGGGATTCTGTCATGATTTTTATGGTGTAGATTTTTATTCCTAAATTACACTGTTTACACTGCAAATAATTCACTCTACTATATAAGATTTCGTTCCTGAACCACAAAATTAGTTTTCTGAAACAGATTTCAGTGCAGAAGTCTGCTGGATTAATTTTTATAGGATTTGCAACAGTATATATTTAATGGGGTACCAATGAAATCTAATCCTTTGATGAGCATGAAACATCCTTGAATCATCCATTAAATTTGCATGAGATGCACCCAAAGAAATAGCATAAACGTGAACTTCATGGTTTGTAATTTTAATGGGGGTTGTTCATCATTAAAAGAACTTTCAGTATGATACAGAGAGTGATATTCTGAGACAGTTTGTAACTGGTTTTAATTTTTTATTATTTGTGGTTTTTGAGTTATTAAGCTTTTTATTCAGCAGCTTTTCAGTTTGCAATTTCAGCAACTGGTTGCTAGGGTCCAAATTACCCTAGCAGCCATGCATTGATTTGAATAAGAGACTGCAATATGAATAGGAGAGGCCTGACTAGAAAGATGAGTAATATAAAGTAGCATTAACAATAAATTTGTAGCCTCATAGAGCATTGTTTTTTATATGGGGTCAGTGACCCGCATTTGAAAGCTGGAAAGAGTCATAAGAAAAATGCAAATCATTTAAAAACTATAAAAAAGAAAAAAAATGTAATTAGGATTGGCAGTTCTATAACATATTAAAAGTTAACTTAAAGGTGAACCACCCCTTTACTTACATTAATTTCTTTATTTTTACATCTTTATTTTAATAATGACATTATATTAGACTATATAACTACATTATACTATTAGACATAAAGGAATAAATATCCCACTATATCAGGGAGTTGCAATATATCTTTCCTGTTTGGTACTGTTATTTCTTACTTGTCTGAAACAACAGGGAAACTGTGGGTTGGATTCCACTATATTAAATTCTGTTGACATCGATATCAGTGTCGGACTGGCCCACTGGCCATTCCCTATTTCTATGAGAACAAAGAGGCTAAATAGATGGGGGAAAAAGAGTATAGTATGTAAAGAAAAGAGACAAGGAGAATAAAGGTGGAGTGAGGAGAGGAAGAAAAATAGTACTAAGAGTGGGCCCCTGGTCTAAGTTTTATTTGTGGGCCCCTGGTCAAAGGTTTTTGGGTGGGCCCCTGGTGTCCCAGTCCAACACTGATTGATATTGTCAGCAGGGAGTTTTGTTTATTTTCGTTTGTTTTATGGAAAACCAATACTGTTTTCTTGCTTTAAATGAGAAGCAAACCCTAAAAATGAATATGGCTAAAAATGTCTTATTTTATATACTGAACTTATTGCACCAGCCTATCCAAATCAGCATTTTATCTTGTTCCCAGTGACCTCCATGCAGGTTATTTTACATTTGAATGCGACTCAAGGGTGGAAAAGGGGACCCCCCTCCCCAGGGACTAACTTCCCTCTAGCTAATCTAACCAATCCATGGCCTACACACGCCTAAGCCTGGCTGCTCATAGCCACACTCAGGAGTGCCCCAGCACCTATCACATTCACCTGTGGGCACCAGGGAGACCCTATTCCCTATGTCCCTATCCTTCCCAGTGGTCTCTCCACACACCTAAGCCTGGCTGCCCTCAGCCACACTCAGGAGTTCCCCAGCACATCACCTGTGAGTACTGGGCAGACCCCCTACCTAGCGCCTCTGCCCACCTCCCATATGTTTTTGGAATGTGGGAGGAAACCGAAGTACTCGGAGGAAACCCACACAGACACGGGGAGAACATACAAACTCCTTACAGAAAGGGCCCAGGTTGGAATTGAACCCAGGACTCCCAGCTGCAAGACACAGTGCTACCCACTGAGCCGCCGTGCTGCCTGACCTGTATATACTGCTACTCATATATATCCTTTCCTATGACATCATCATGATAAGGTCACATGACACCTTCAGTGCTGCTTTACTGTTGCCTCAACAGCTCAAACAGCTTTACTGTTGCATGAACAGCTCTGGGCTGAGACAATCCCAAAATGTGTCTTAAAGGAGACATGGGGAGACCTATTTATCACAATTGTGAATTTTATAGAGACACAGGGTGGGATTAATAAGGTTGGGAGCAGAGAGATAAAATTAGGCTGGGAGCATGGGTGGATTTCCAAGGCTTCCCAAACCTGACAAAAAAAAGCTTCACTGATGTGGGGGAGGGGCTTGGGCTGCTATTTCATAACTCTACTTGTCTCACACTGACATCACCATGTTATGCTAATGAGGAAGTACAGTTGGCAATACTAAAGCTGCTCATAAACTGCAGATAAAGCCTAAAAGTCAGATGAACTATTGTCTGTGCCAATCCTCCGACCTGCCACTAACCATCCACATTAAATAAAGTACTAATCAGTCGATGTTCTGCCCATGACAGCAATCATATGAAAGTTATGTCCAACAAATAGTAGTGACAGTCTCCAGGTAGCCGATATAAATCTTTTAACCTGTCCGATCAACTAAACGCCTGATCACCATGGCACAAAAAATGTTTGGACACTCCCCACACGAGCCGAAAATCTTTGTTTCAAACGATAGGATCTTTGTGTCTAAGGCCAACTTAACCCTACCAGACATTCAGCAGAGCAAGTGAAGGGGAGGTGCTGGAGATGATTTGGTTTTTTTTGGGAGGGGGAGAAACTAGATTCAAAGGGTCAAAACTGCATTTTTAACATGTGTAGGAACAAATAGGGTTAAATGCTTGTATGACATTAAAGGAATAGTTCAGTGTAAAACCTGGGTTAAAAGATGCCTGTGCACAAGAAAAAAAATTGTTTCTATATGATCGATTTGCCAAAATGTAATGTATAAAGACTGGGGTAATAGATGCCTTGTTTAATAGCAGAACACCTTCTTTCTTACCTGCTTCTCTGCTGGCACTTTTTTCCTGTTTTTTTAATTTAAACTTTTTAATATAATTTTAATATATATGTATTCATGTATATGTTAGTGAGCAGCCATACGTAATTCATAACTAGGTGAAGTACATATGGCTGGCTACTGCATCTCAGCAAGCCTACAGGTCTGAATCTGAGGAGTTAATACCGTACATATATAAATAGTGAATAAAGTACCCCCTCTTGTAAATTATAAAGATATTATAAGTTACCGAGGAGTTTCATGACCATATAAAAACACGAGGCCGAAGGCCGAGTGTTTTTATACAGGTCATGGAACTCCGAGGTAACTTCTAATATCCTCATATTTTGCAACAGGGGGTACTTTATTTATTATAATACACACATTTCAGTGAGTCATGTGACAGACATGACATCAGAACTCACCGTTTATAACTAATGACATCAGAATTCATCGTTTATAAGGATATAATTTACAGGATATTCATGGCTCTTGTGTATTATATATATATATATATATACTATAGAATGGCACTTAAGATTGTGGGCACTTAAGATTGTGGACACTTAATGGGTTATTTATCAAGGTCCGAATTTATCTCAATATAGGCTGCTACAAACTCCAATCTAACCCGCTCGGGTTTTTAACGCTTATTTATTACATTTTCCTGAAAATTTGCTTTGTGGGAAAAGCTCAGATTTTCACGATTTTTCGTGAATTTTCCCTGAAATCTCAGAATTTTTCACCCGAAAGCTCCGAAAACATAGTGAAATTCCCCAAAACCCTAGACACAACCAAAAATCAATGGGACTGTCCCCATTGACTTTTATGCAACCTCGACAGGTTTGAGATGCCGTGTTTTTATATTCGGGCTTTTTAAAAGCCTATTATAATTTTTCGGATTTCGGGTATTCGGACCTTAGTAAATAACCCCCATAATATAATGATACATTCAGATGTAGAAGATCAGATTGCTTTTTGCTAGCAAATTTTGTAGGACACTGCTATAAACTGAAAAACATGTGTCAGGGCTGCGTAGACGGGTCCCAGGAGACAGGTATCACTTAGGAGCATTAAAGTGGAGACTGCATTTTCCTATGAAACCAAAACAGTCAGCAGAACACAGTTTTGTTTTAGAAAGCAAATACAAAACAAATAAGAAAGTACAAAGTTGCCATTGCATTTATATATTAGGTCTTGGCTTTATTAAGGAAAAACCCTTTACATGTGGGTGCTATTCAGTAATGTCAGTGTCTTCTTCTTCATCATGAGAACACTGAAATCTTAAAGGAGAACGAAACCCTTAATTAAAAAAACCCTGTTTTATTATTACAGAGAAAATTTGGATTATTTAGATAAAATGGAGTCTATGGGAGATGGCCTTTCCTTACTTCAGAGCTTTCTGGATAATGGGTTTCCAGATAACGGATCCTATATCTGTATTGTTTCTAATAAAATGGTACAGAGATATGCAAAATGTTACTTAATGGAGTATAAATCGCTAAATGTTAAACACTGATTTCCTTATTGCTAATTATTTAATATTATCTTGTATCGTAAGAGAATGAAAGGTCCCCACTTCATACATTATTGGACAATTAGATTTTTATTTTTCTAAATTTATTTGAGTCTTCAAATGTTCCTTGGCGCAAGACCTGTATTGATAGACTCCTTAATCAGGCAGCGAATCAATCAATCATCAACCATCACTCCTCTTTGTAGTAATGGGCTGGAAGCGTCTCTGGGTCTAATTCTGATTCTGTACAAAACAGCAAACAGAATAATTACAGAAAGGACAGAACATACTCTGCTTCAGGAACATCAAGGTAAAAAATTTATTAGACTTAATAGAAGTATAAAATGACTTGAATGTAATTTAATGGCTAATTACTGCTGATATAGTCACATTATGGGCATTCATATATAAATTATAGGCCTTAGGATATTTTCTTGCAAAATAAATATACATATACAGGTATAGGGTGCGTTATCCGGAAACCTGTTATCCAAAAGCTCTGAATTACAGAAAGGCCATCTTTACATATACCCCATTTTATCCAAATAATCCAATTTTTAAAAAATTATTTCCTCGATAGAAGCATTGCGGAATGCTCCCTATAGAGCGCAAACCGATCTCCCCAAGGAACTGGCAGTAGTGACAACAACCCATAGGGCTTGGCTTTCTGCTCTTCATATGACAGGGGTTGACCCACTGTTGATCTCCCCAAATTTGCCACTCTGGAGAAACTCTACTCTAATCCACTTTACTGATCTCCCCAATTACCAAGACTGGCCAATAGGGGGCATTAAGACTTTGTCAGACGTCTTGGAAGATAACATGTTTATGTCTTACACTGTGCTTAGAGACAAAATGACGGTTCCTAATTTGAGGCTCCCTGCATACTTCCAACTGAGAGAGGCCTTTCTGTCACAATTTCGCTCCCAACTACTGGTAACTGAGGAGTACCCATTGTTGAATCTAGTCCTGACGGAAATGCCGGCTAAATTAGTATCCCGAATCTACTGGCTCTTGGTTCGTGCCCCTGTGGCCCCGTTCCACCGCACCTACCTTAAGTGGCGTGACACCCTAGGAGACCTGGAGGAGGACCAGTGGGAAGAGGTGACTGACAACCTGTATCACTTCTTAGTGTCCTCTCGTGATAGACTGATACAGTATAAGTTCCTCCACCAGGTCTACCTAACACCTGCTAAGTTCCACAGATTTGGCGATAGGGCAAATGGCAACTGCCATGGGTGCCAGGCGGAACAGGCAACCTTTCTTCACATGACGTGGCAATGCCCCCATATACAATCATTTTGGAGAGCGGTCACATCGCACCTCTCGACACACCTGGCTCTGCCCCCATTGCTGAATCGCCAATCCTGTCTGTTGGGAATTTTGGAGGGAGTTATTCATGGGAAATTTTTACACCTTCTCACTTGAGGTCTGTTATATTATGCGAAAAAGTGTATTGTACTGAGGTGGATGGGGCCTAGGCCTCCAACACTGACAATGTGGCGTAAGCAAGTAAATAATGTCCTTCCCCTCATCAAACTTACCTTCTTATCAAGGGGCTGTCCAGATAAGTTTGATAGAATTTGGCGGCCATGGACTGATGCTGAGGGCATAACTGTTGCAGGTGACTAAATTTCTATCTGATGATCATGGGGAAATCTGTATGCATAATATGTAACTGGTGAATGATACTGTGCATGGTCAGTGTCTCCCAGGCGGGAGCTTACCCCCCCTCCCCCCCTTTCCCCTTGTCTTGTGTATGAAAATCAATAAAAAATTTTGGTTTAAAAAAAAAAATTATTTCATTTTTCTCTGTAATAGTAAAACAACAGCTTGTACTTGAGCCAAACTAAGATATAATTAATCCTTATTGGAAGCAAAACCAACCTATTGGGTTTATTTAATGTTTACATGATTTTCTAGTAGACTTATGGTATGAAGATCCAAATTACTGAAAGATCCCTTATCCGGAAAACCCCAGGTCCTGAGCATTCTGGATAACAGGTCCCATACCTGTACTAACATCTACCAACACCTGCCCACTTATCATCCAGTACGTCTATCATCTTCCTCCCATTCTGCCCACAAAATACTACTCTATGCTGGACACTAATTTTGGAATACACTGTCCCAACCCATGTGTCTAACCTACTGCTTCCTAAATTGTTAGGTTGGCTGGCTATTTAAGGCCACAATTGAGGATAAATGGTTATTTACTATTCTGGATATCCTGAAACTAAAATAGAATTACAATAGGGATGCACCGAATCCAGGATTCGGTTCAGGATTCGGCCGAATCCCTGTGTGTGGTCGAACCGAGTATGTAAATTAGGTGTTGGAAGAGAAATCACGTGACTTTTCATCTCCAAACAAGGAAGTAAGACATTCTTTTTCCACTTATATATGTTCCTGCCTCTAATTCGCATTTGCAAATTCGGATTCGGTTCGGTATTTGGCCTAATCTTTCACAAAAGATTTGGGGATTCAACAGTATCCCAGATAGTGGATTCGGTGCACCCCTAAATTACAAACATGTCATACCTCCCAACTGTGATTTCATATATATGTCACCTTGTCATGAGTTGAATGGGGTCTGAATACATTTTTAACCAAAGAGGACCTGATCCTAGGGGTGCAACCTGACTGGCTTGGCAGCAACAGCCGGTATTGTAATTTATCTGCAACGTTATTGGTGGTAAATGTGTAATCCTTAGTGATTCTGCCCCAGCCTACCACCTCTCCCTCTCGATCTAACTCTCCCTCTAACCCCCTAACAACTCTCTAACTACAGAGGAAGCAGACCCTGTGGCTGCAGGGGGGGCAGGAAGTATAGGGTCCCCATGAGGCCCTAATTCGTAAAGAATTTCAATAAATATTGGTAAAACAGGGTAACGTCTAGACATTTTTGGGGCCTGAAAAACTATTTGCTGTGAAACCCAGTAATATTTAGTTAAGCCACTGACACTGCTATTACCCTCCTAGCTATCCCCCTGTTTCCTAAATCAAATTCTATGACAGCCCCTCTAGTTTAAAGAACATGTAAACCCTAAAATGAATTAGTGTAAACTTGTGCAGAGTGCTCTTCTAAGCATTTTACGTTATTTATTTTTTTTGTTTCAAAGATATTAGCAGTTTTTACACTTTAATTAATTGGAAGAAACAGCGTCACCTTCTGTCCATTTAGTCAGCTGTCTACAGTGGGAAGAAACTGAAGTTTATATACAGAAAGCCGAAACTGAAGTTTATATACAGAAAGCCTTATGACGTTTCACTGCCTACAACTCACCAGAGAAACATAAAATGACTTTTCTTTGCTCTCTAACTTTATTTTCTAAGCAGAGCAGCATCAGAAGAGGTTCCTTTTCTGACTAATTTGTGGCACAATACTGCACATGTCCTATATTCCCCAAATTCCATAAAATGTCCAACAGGCTTTACCAGGGAGGATCAGGGGGTGTAGCCTAAATTATCACAATTATGAAAACTGAAATGTTGGGATGTATACAAAACACATACCACAAGGAGGGGAATGGTAGGAATCAATTGGACTAAATTCCAGCAATCTCATTTTCTTTTAAATTCAAACATTATTACCAGCAATCAAAACCTCATTCTCAGAGTCAACTGATTAATGTAGATTTTATGCATCTTGCAAGACATTCAGGAGCATATTTATGAAAATCCAAATTTTGAATTATTATTAAAAATATAATTTTAATTAAAAAAAAATCTAACCAAACTAGAATCCACAATTGGACCTTATTTATTATTTAATCAGATTGGGGACAAACATGGAAAAATCGAGTGAAAATCCGAATCGTACATTTTTTTCTGAGTTTTTTCCCGATTTGCTCGATTTATTTGGGCTTTTTCCCGAAATAGTCTAGAATTTTTGGACTAATTCCAGCGCAGACCACAGAAACTTCCAAATAGGGTAGTAACCTTTCTGATTGACTTATATACAACCTCGGCAGGTCTGAGATGCCAGATTTTCAGATTCAGACTTTTTCCACCCTTGTGGTATAAAAAAAATCTAGAAATTTTTTTGTTTTTTACCCCACTAAATATTTTTTAAAATAATTTTTATAGTAAAAAAAAACTCGAATTTTTTGAGTTTTTGGCATTCAGACATTAATAAATAACCCCCTATGTGTAGTAAATGTTTCCTCTGTGCACCCACATAAGAACAAATTCTTCAGTAATCAAAAAGCTGAAGAAGGGATACGCACATTTTATTTTTTTCAAATACATGCATGGGATCCATTATCTGGAAACCCATTATCCAGAAAGCTCCAAATTACGGGATGGCTCTCTCTCCCATAGACTCCATTTTATTTTATTTTTTAAAATGTATTTCCTCCACACAGCCTACAAGAACATTGTCAACAGTAAAGGGCATAGGGTGTGGAGTCCAGGGTTTATTTATTTAGGTGTTGGACACAGGCACAGATGCAGATGTCTTTTTAGGCTGACAGATTGGATTTTGCAATATGTTGTCCAAATATCTCATAAATAATAAAAAGGCAGGATGATAAAAATATTTGCTGCTGTAAGACATTTATTTTTCAGCCTAGGTATGCAGTGTAGTAACGACTTTATTGCCTTGGCTTGACCTTGCGTTTTGTTTACTTTCCGTTCCTTGCCATTCTGAGGAGGTAAAACAAATCATCTCCTCTGTGTCCTGGGATTAAATATACTGTAGCTTTTAACTTTATATTCCAATACCTTCAGAGTGATTTCGGATGATAATAAAGTTTAGTGCAGCTGTTACAACTGGACCTACACCTGCCCGCATCCTCCACCAACTTGATTGGGTTTCACTTTATCCTGGAGCCCTATTAAAATAGCCACATATACATACAGTATATACACATTTATCAACACAAGCAAAATAAATCGATCTTATGCCTGTTCTTTTAATTTAAAAGAAATCTACTGTATGTATTTGTTTTGTTTTTACACTTACTTCCTCCCTCTATTCAAGATGAGTTAATTTAACTAATGAGCTTCCTCCCTTCACACCTTTGTTACTACTGTTTTGCATTATGGCTAAGTAGAGATCCATTATTTATCTTTGACCCCATGAGCTGAAAAATAGTGTTGTACTGAACATACTGCTTGCCTATTATTTTAACTGAGAAATATCAATGGTGTAGTTATTTCTTGCACCAAACAAGAAAATAAAAATTAACTAAATACCTGCTAAAAAACAAGTCACTTCCTGGTCCTACCGAGTCACTGTTTGAGCTAGAGGAGCTAGTAAAACAAATGAACAGTCCACAGATAAGCCCTCTGTATAGTTAGACGTCTTTTCTTAAAGTCCTCAGTTAATGGCAGAGTTACATGCTGCTATTTCGGGAGATTAGTCGCCCAGCGACAAATCGCTTCTTCTTCAGACAACAAGTCTCCCCGAACTGCCTTCCCGCCAGCTAGAATGTAAATCGCAGGCGGGATGGCAATCGGATTGGTTCATTTTACGAAGTTGCCCGAAGTTTCCTCTTGAGGAGACTTCGGAAAACAAAACGTTCCGAATGCCATCCCGCCAGCGATTTACATTCTAGTCGGCGGGAAGGCAGTTCGGGGAGACTTTGTCGCTGGGCGACAAAGCTCCCGAAATAGCAGCCTGTGTCTCTGCCCTTAGGGTTTGTTTCTAATGAAATGCCTCATTATCATGTGAACAAATTAATTATTTGGGGGACGGGAGTTCAGAGAGAAGGTAAAATTTCTCTTTTTACCCTGCTAAAAAATATAAAAAATATATACTATACAAACAAAAAGGTATAAAAATATCTTCAGCACCAGCCCTATTCATTTAACATGGGGTTACATTGCTTTTTTTCATTTTTCGGTGTTATTGCCACGTCTCCCATATTTATGGGACAAACTATTCTGTACATTTTGAACATCAAAATAGGGTTAAATGATATTTTGCTACTTTTTATGGTTTTGTTGAAAGGGAATCACCTATTATTAGTGATTAGGGTTCTGTTGACATTGCTAGAAAGTAAAATATTTATTGCATGAGATGCCCCAAACTGTGCAGGGCGAATCAGGGGTATGTCGGGAGGTATGTGAGTTTTATGGTTAATGGATCCTAACTGGAGTAGACATCTATTCACTTTTCTTGCCCATAGATGCTGTGTGGGAAGCAGAAGTTTTCAGATGAATCAGGGATTATCTATGGTGGGTATTGAGAGTCCTTGTACCTCTGTACCGTATTGCACTGTACAATAACCAAATAAAATATCATACCTCCCAACATTATGGATATAGTTAGAGGGACAAAAAGATTTGCCGCAGAGTGTGGCAATTTTTTGGACCACACCCATTTTATGGCCACACCCCCTAATTACCATGTTCATTTTACAAAGTTTGGCAGGTGATGACAGTTTGAACACATTTCTGTGGTTTTTATGTGTTGTTACAGTTTTGTTAATAAAGGTGAATTGCCTTTTAAGGTGCAAGTCACAATTTCCCCAAGAGACTGGCGTATCTTATATTTTTACAATTGCTTCTTTGCTTATCTAAAATTGTTACAAAAGTATCTAAGTGCATCTGCCACGTATTCTGCCAGAAGCCAATTACGTTTTAGAAATGTTGTATCTTTTTCTGGGACAGTTGGGAGGTATGACATGGTTGTAATTCTTTAGTTTCAGGATATCCATATTCAAAAGCAATTATCTTCAAATTTGGCCCTAAATAGCCAGTCAACCTAACAATTTAGGAACCAGTAGGTTAGACACATGGGTTGGGACTAGGGATTCAGCCAGGATTTGGCCTTTATGAGTAGGATTCAGATTCGGCCTAATCCTTCTGCCCGGCCGAACCGAATCCAAATCGTAATTTGCATATGCAAATTAGGGGTGGCGAAGGAAAATCGCGTGACTTTTTGTCACAAAACAAGGATGTAAAAATGTTTTCCCCTTCCCACCCTTAATTTGCATCTGCAAATTAGGATTCGGACTTGGTTCGGTATTCTACCAAATCTTTTGCAATGGATTCGGGGGTTTGGCCGAATCCAAAATTGTGGATTCGGTGCACCCCTAGTTGGGACAGTGTATTCCAAAATTAGTGTCCAGCATAGAGTAGTATTTTGTGGGCAGAATGGAAGGTGATACTGTAGGATGGGCTGAGCTGTCAAAATTGGTACTGTCCAGCGAAAAACGGGACAGTTGGGAAGTATGATATACCCCTTTTGTAGATCCATTTCAGTAGAAATAACTGCTTCTTTCTTAATTTGAAGGGTTACTGTTGATAATTTGAGTGTAAGAATACTACAATCCAAGTGAGATATT
Organism: Xenopus laevis; assembly: GCF_017654675.1. Taxonomy (NCBI): domain Eukaryota; kingdom Metazoa; phylum Chordata; class Amphibia; order Anura; family Pipidae; genus Xenopus; species Xenopus laevis. The sequence continues at coordinate 165,519,957 of NC_054373.1, forward strand.
CCACTACTAATGGGCTTGTGATAGTATTACGCATGTAACTGAAGTTTTATTTCTACTGCTGGACTTTTTTTATAATATATATATATATATATATATATATATATATATATATATATATATATATATATATATATATGTATATATATATATGGATTTTGCATAATAAGCAGCAAATGGCTACCCATCTACATTCCAAGTTGGAAATATTTTAGTGAGTGTGTGTGTGAGACATTCTCATTCCCAATTTTATAGGATAATCCTATTTTAAATTGGCTCAATTGAAAGAGGAAGTGAAGCCTTCTCATAAACTGTAAGAAATCTTGTAAAGAAGTTACTTTATATCATTCTACCACCAGAGGGCCTGTGCCTAGGGCAGAAGCTTTAAGGCAGTGATCCCCAACCAGTGGCTCGTGATCTCCTACCCCTTGAATGTTGCTCCCAGCGGCCTCCAAGCAGGTGCTACATTCTGAATTGTTAGATTTAGAGACAAGCATTAATTGCATAAAATCCAATAGCCAATCACAGCCCTTTTTTGGAAGCCCCATGTTGTTCTCCAACATCATTTTACACTTGAATGTGGCTCACAAGTAAAAAATAAAGGACGGGAACCCCTGTTTTAAGGAGTAGCCTTTGGATGTCTATATGGTAAATTTTTTGGGGAAAAACTACTTCTCCTGCTGCCAGATGCTTACCTACTAAATGCTGAGGTGGGGGCTAGGGGGTCCATCGATCAGTGCACAACATATGTAACACGTTGCGCTGGGAACTCGCAGGTGCATTGGGCAGCACTGGTCCTGGACCTGAATACGCTACCACAGTTATATATAGTGCTGTTTAGCAGATACAAACCTTCCTTCCCTAACTATTAAAATAGTATATTATTCCATTGATGGAGCTAAGTAAATTCAAAGTAATTATTTATATGGCTTCATGTTAATGGAACCACCATGTCAAAGTTTTCTCTTTGGGAGCGAGGGCTAGAGAATGGTATCAATGCTAAACTGCTTAGCCACACTCCCTAAAGTTTTATCAGGGAAGAAATGAGATGTTTCCCCACAAGAATCTCTTTAAATAGCTAGATTATGGATTTTTTTTTTTTGTGCGGACCTTAGTGTTTTAAGATCAAAGACATTTATCGACTGCGACTGTCTCGGCTCACAAAAAGGGCATTTAACCGATGACAGTGATTTTAAGTTACTTTAAGTTCTATTTCTGATCTGCATAAAGTACAACGTATAAAATAATTGATTATTTTATACTTAAAACAAAGTCAAAGGCCGATTATTTCTCAGTGCCCAACTGGAAAATTCTTGTAGCCTGGGAGCAAACAAGTTACGGTTACTATGAAGCAGACTTTCTGAGCAGAAGGCTCCAAAGATGCTGATTGATTCATTTTAAATAGGGAGTTGCGGTTGACCAGTACAGGCTATCGGGACTTTGTACATTGCTTTGAGCACTTGAAGAAGAATCCAGTAACTTCTGAGATCATTTTAATGTATTGCATTTGTTTACTAAGATGGATCATTTGCTACATTGAATTTGAATTTCTGAATTCCATCATCCCAGTTTTAGTTGACTATGGAAGCAGGAATGGGATCTGGCTAGTGATGGGTGAATAAATTCGCCAGACACAAATTTGTGGCGAATCTCCATGTTTTGCCGCTGGTGAATACATTTTTGGATGCGCGTCGGTAAAAGTCGATTGCGTCAAAACCATTGTGAGTCATAATTTTTCGGAAGCCCATTTTTCACCGTTTCGCAAATTTTGCAGAAAATATACACATTTTTTCAGCGAAGCAGAACAGGACAAATTCGCCCATAACTAGATCTGGCATCTTCCAGGTCGGCAGCTAGATAGTGTTAATATAGAAACATGATTTTTCTAGCCTCCTTGGCCTTCAAATTACACATTACAGGTGATTCTGAGCACTAATGGGTACAACATCATGGCAATGCCTACGTCCGTCCCTCTATCCCTCATAATTACACCAATGCTGAATGCTGGTAGTGATGTGTTCATTATGGAAGCACAGGTCCTTGCACTCTCGAATGGAGTATACCATCAGGAGATGATGGAGCGGCAGGGTGTAAACACCCATTGTACCCTGCCCCACAGTCTTACCTATTAGTTTCCAAAATCTTTGATTCTATTGAACAAATATATTATTTGTAACATTGGCTGCTATGTCCCAGACCTGGTTAAAGAGATTTAAAAATGTGCTCAGTCTATTTATAGAGATAAGAGCGTGATATTTGTGATATTTGAGAGTGTTAGAGTATTGCAGTTGATGATGCAGACACACTCTATTGATGTTATTTTCATGGCCTACAAGTCATCTTTTTCTGCATCGAGACTCGCTTTCTGTTGTAGAAGATGATGTCTTATATTGATTTCTTCCAATATGCCAGCGGCCTACTGTATATAGCAATTCAGCCATACTTGCCCTCTTCTGTGTTTTGGTGCCACTGCAGATTCAGCATTGTATTCGTCCTTCTTTGGGATCCAACAATGGACCTGCCTCACTAACATCCAGCCAAAATGAAAAACCGTTAGAGTATGATGTCCTTATCTGACAGATCTATGTAGGACTCAATGGATCAGCTTAATTGGGCCAAGACAGTTGGTGGACAAATCAGCCTCAGACAAGTAGCCACCTTAATTCCAGGTCACATGGGATATTAGTCAGATACTAAGAGATACCAGAGTTACTTTCAGGCAGATGCACTGTGAGTAATAGCTGGATTTGGGTCAGGCGAGTTGAGAAACTCCTGTTCCTGGTAACTTTAAGAGCCAGAATTCCTTTTTTTAAATCAGAATTTTGGCACTGCTCCAGGCAGCGCTTGGAAAGGTAACCATGAAGCAAAGTTGGAGCCCAAATCATCAACAAAGAGAAAAAGTACTACATAATCTTACATAAAACACAAATAATATTATTTTGAAACACATACTTCATTGTGACATCATTATAGTGCCATTAGCAGAACTCTTATTTGCTGTAGGGTGTGCAACAAGTCTTTTGATTGTCTTTTCAATTTGTAATAACTATTACAAGCGATACAGTTTCGTTTGGGGCATGTGGTCTGATAGTATTATAGTTCTGCAACAGCTTTTGCCTTCGGGGCGGGCATTCTTGGACTATGTACTACATTTTATTTCAGACAGTAAAAGCGTTGTGACCTCATAGAGCTTGTATAACTCATAATTCATTTATGGATAGCCATTTGCTGCTCACAAAAAACCCCGCTGTTAGGGGTAATGAGCGAGCTAGCCATATACGAGCGTCAGTGGCGAAATGATAAATTCTTTGTGGCTCTCCCATTCTTTTAACACAAGAGAAGATTAATTGGTCCCATGCACAATTAATGATGGGCTGAGTGACATTCACTTCCAGCACTGCACGTGCCTTCTTGTAAGTGGCTGGATTCTGTATCCCAGTTATTTGTTACTGCTATCCTCCCAATGGTCCATGTGTTTAAATATAAACAGGCAATTTGCCTCCATAAGGATAAAATTTTTTTTACTGCAGATGTCTGTTATATTATTTACTAAGCAAACGAGGAGCTGGAAGCTGATATATCTGTTCCAGATGATTTTATCATAAACTTACAAAAGTCACTTGGTTATTTAAGGTTGTACCAATGTCCCTAGGCTGCAAACTTGTGCGTCTGTTATAGGACAAGACAGGGGACTTGAACCATGAGTAATTGTATTTAAAATGTAACTGTGTGTGTGATCCAGAAATTTCAGTTTTAATTGTCCATTGTATTTTCCAAGCTGTTTATCAAGTGAACTCACAAAGTCTCATGTGTCTCACTGGATAAATACACCCCCATCCACTGGTCCACAGTTCTAGACTGGCTACTGGACATACAGGGGCCCATTTACTTAGCTCAAGCAAAGGAATAGAATAAAAAAAACTTCGAATGATTTTTTTGGCTACTTCGACCTTTGAATCGAACTAAAAATCGTTCGAATATTCGACCATTCTTTAAAAAAAATTTTTGACCCCCTACTTCGCCACCTAAAACCTAACGAGGTGCAATGTTAGCCTATGGGGAAGGTCCCCATAGGCTTTCTAATAATTTTTTGGTCGAAGAAAAATCGTTCGATCGATGAATTGAAATCCTTCGAATCGAACGTTTCGAAGGATTTAATCGTTTTTCGAACTATTTGCGGTAAATCCTTCGACTTCGATATTCGAAGGATTTACATTCGGCAGTCGAATATCGAGGGTTAATTAACCCTCGATATTCGACCATAAGTAAATCTGCCCCACTGTATCTGGGAAAGTCATGCGGAGGCATAAGGGCTAAATTATGAATTTGGTGCAAAGTGAGCTTTCATCATTGCTGGGATGTGCTGTTATGAAAGGGGTTGTTTACTTTTGCGTGACGTGGAGAGTGATATTCTGAGACAATCTACAATTGTTTTTTTTTACTTGTTTTTATTTATTATTGTAACATAATAATCTTTCTGAATTATAGACAAGTTGCTACAACTATACTTGCGATTTTTTGTGGCGTCGGGTGCACGCAGCTTTCCCACCACCAAAGGAACCAATTGTTCATAGAAGAATTCACGCTGCACACTCCGAAATGGTGAAAATCTAAATTTATTAGTGCCAAAGACTAGGCAATATTTTGGGCTCCTGCCCTTTCTCAAGCCTCGAGGCCTCTTCTGAGGTCCTTATAGAGACCTTATAAGGAATTATATTTGATAAGAAGCCAATAATCCGTTAATTTGGTGACTCCTGGTTCTTCCCGTTCGTGCTGTAAGGTTCTGAGGTATTGGGACAATTCCACGACCAGTGAGTGGTTTCTTAGTATTTCCAGGTCATACCATGTTGGGTATCTAAAAGTATAGGCTGTAAGGTGTCTGATTTGATGAAGAAATTTTATATGTATATGTTGTCCACGTGTTGTATTTTGTTATTTTCGGGTTAGTGCTTCCAGCCTGTCCATATAGAAAATATGATGTAATTTTTGTTTTACCAGCGGTATGGATGGGAGATGTGTCTAATCATTGTTGTAGTTTTTTTTTTTCAAAGCTGCTGCCGCTAGTCTTCCCATCAAGTTTTTTTCTGCTTTTGTTAATTGTGTATATAATGTAGTGTTTTCCAGTCATCTGTGCCCCGTATGAAACCATTTCTTGATACAACAAATTACCACAGCAACCATACATAAATTTGAATAAGAGACAGAAATATGAATCGGAGAGGGCCTAAATAGAAAAATAAATAAAAAAAGTAGCAATAACAATAAGGGGGTTGTTTATCAAAGGTTGTATTTTAGAGTAATGCGAATTTTTTAAAACGCTAATAAATTCGAATGGTATGTTATTTATGGAAATATTTGAACGTCTAAAATGTGATGGAATAGGCCCGACCTGAAAATTCAAAGTATATTTTAATAGAATTTTCCTTTGAAAAAAATGACTTTTGTGCAACAATTTTTTTGACGCACATTTTTTTTCTCTGAATGGAGTCTATGGGGTGTCATTTTCGCAGCAAAACTTGCTATAAATTTGGCTCATCACTACTATTAACCAGGGCCGGAACTAGGGGTAGGCAGAGTAGGCGCCCACCTAGGGCGCAATCATGATGGGGGCGCACTTTTAAGGGGAGATTTTTTTAAACCCTCTTTTGCTTGACCTTTAATAGTTTTTAAATTTTATAAACCGATGTTCCAACCCCCCCTCTTGACCATGATTCGTACTGCGGGCAGAAGCACTCCCCACCTCCCTCTTGGCAGCTGCTGGAACAGGTACATATTTGTGGGAAATATTGTGCCTTTTTGTCTGCAGCTGACACAGGTATATGTGGCAATAGGGTGGCTGCTGGCACAGGTACACAGATATTTGGGGCAATTTGATGGATTTTTTGGCACTTGCTGGCACAGATACAAATTCGGGCAATATGATGGATTTTTTTGGCTGCTGTTGGAATAGGTACAGATTGGGGGCAATCTGAGGGATTGACTGCCGTTGGCACAGGTACAAATGGGGCAATATGAATGGTAAGGTGGGAAATGGTAATGCAAGACCCAGCGGGGGGGGGGGCACTGATGGAAGCTCTTGCCTAGGGCGCCAAAATACCTTGGCCCGGCCCTGCTATTAACCCCTGCGATTGACTTCTACATGAACTCGAATAATACATGAAGAATAATCGAATTACAACTATTTCCAAATAAATCTCACATTCTAAGGGTAGGAATACATAGAGGTTATCGGTGCGATCCGACCAGTCGCATGCAACAGAAATAAGGTAAGTAATACAAATGTCGGATGCAGTCACATGCAACTTGTAGCAGGTGTTTTGTCGCAGTGCATCAGATCGCACTGAAAACGTCCATGTAGTCCTACCCTTATTCAAATTTGTGGTGTGGTGGTGCTTTTTAATTCGAAACTGTTCGTTTTGAACAAAAAAAAAAATCAGAAATTACAATTTGAATTTACCATTCAATCTGCCCCCATATCTGTAGCATTTATTTTTAGATGGGTCAATGACCCCCATTTAAAAGCTGGAAAGAATCAGAAGAACAAAGCAAATAATTAAAAATATGTATAGAAAAAAAAATCCATATTGAAGACTGATTGAAAAGTGGCTTAGAATTAGCCATTCTATAACATACTAAAAGTTAACTTAAAGGTGGACCACCCCTTTAATGTCATTAGCACACCAGGTACAAGAAAGTTGCTTCCATTGATGCAAGTGGAAACATGGAATCCACGCCAAGTCTGAGATGGTTCTAATTCTAGGGTTGCTAGCCTTTATGTGCACAATCCAGCAGCTCAGGCTAGAGGGCTCTCTCCACAAGTAGCAGCATGGTGCAAGGAGCAAATATGGGGTGCCCATATTAGTGTCAGTGCACTTGTGCTTGCCTTCTACATCAGCCTTACAAAAACCACCCATTACATTTGTACTTGACTGATGGGTCCATGGGTAATTATCCACCTACAGCAGGGGTCCCCAACCTTTTTTACTCCTGAGTCATATTCAATAAGCAGGGTAAAAGTTCCTTGGGGGCAAATAAGGTCTGTGATTTGGTAGCCTCTATGTTGACTGGCTGCCTTAAAGTGGACCTGTTACCCAGACATAAAAAGCTGTATAATAAGTCCTTTTCAAGTTAAACATGAAATCCAAATTCTTTTTTTTATCGAAGCATTTATAGCTGTTGTAAGCTCATTTAAAAATCTCAGCTGCCAATCAAATATTGTCTGCCCCTCCTCTATGCCTTAGACATAGAGGCGGGGCAGGCAATTACTTTCACTATCCATTCAGTACTTCCTGTCAATGCTCTCCCCACATCCCCCCTTTCTCTTCACCATTTAATTGTGTAGCCAGGGCATGGGAATGGACATTCTGTCCCCCAATCTGGTGCACAAACAAGATTCTGAGATGATAAAAGGCTTGTCTTAATAACAGTGTGTGCTATAATTATGAGTTCCCAGACCAAAGGAAACAAGATTCAAATAATTTATATAGTTTAATTGAAGTTCATTTTGCTTGATAAAATAGGATTTGGAATAGTTTTTTTGGGTGATGGTCCCCTTTAAGGGTGTATCTATGCAATTAAAACAAGCCTGGAATTCAATAATCACCTGCTTTGATGCCACTGGGAGCAACAGCCAATGGTCGATGAGCAACATTTTGGTCGCGAGCCACTGGATGGGGACCACTGATCTCCAGGCAAATAAGTATACAAAAAACCCATTATTCCAGAAGCAGCAAGAACTAAGATGGTGTTACATGTTCATGTTATAATTTTAGCCTGGTTAAAGCTAGGGCCACAGTATATGAAACTCACCCAAGTGGAAGTAATGTTTCCGGGTACAGGCAGAGCAGCCTGGCCATATTGTTCCTTATTAACTTTTATATTGTTATTTAATGCCCTTAAAATACTGCCAACAGATATGGGCAGAGGTGCAGACTGAACAGTCAAAATTGAGACAAAAATGGAATACCTTAGGGTTAGTTCAGACGAGGAGATTAGGGGAGATTTTGTCACCTGGCGACTAATTGCCTCGTCTTCTGAGCGACAATCTGAGTGCCAAGATACCGATTAGAAGAAAAAATAATCAGTTCGTTCAGCAGAGGGAATATTTTGGAGCTTTATAAGGAAAAGATGTAATAGATTTAAAAAAAAAAAGTGAAAATATGGAAGAGATTTAATTATACTGTATAATGAGCTACATTTGTTGTAAAGTTTAATACGCATTTCTTTATGCAGCACTTGTATAAATCATGAGTGCAGTTTCTTAAAGGGGCCGGTCATCTTCCAACACTTTTTTCAGTTTAGTTGGTTTCAGATAGTTCACCAGAAACAGACATTTTCCAATTACTTTTTTCTATGTGTGAACGTTTTTCTTATATTGAAGTGCAAGTCTTATTTTTACCTTTCTAAAGCTGCTCGGCGGAGGGGGGGGTCGCCGACTCTCTTAGGGTTAGTTCACACAAGCCAATGCGTTTTACATAGTCGCCCGAAGTTGCCTTGTGTGATGCAACTTCGGGCGACTATGGAAAATGCATCGCCGCTTGTGCATTAGCGCAGGCGATTTTTCATTATAGCCTATGGGAAAGCAGGCTGAGGCAGTTCAGGGAGATTGTCGCTCAAAAGACGAGTGATTAGTCGCCAGGCGACAAAATCTCCCCGAATCTCCTCGTGTGAACTAACCCTTAGGCGTAGCCACAGCAAGAACAACCCCCAAACTGGACACACGTGTGCAAATGACTGCAAATTCTTGGTGCCTGTGTGGCTGATGGATTTGGCACGGACATAGGGATTTCTCGTAGGCTGTACAGGGAGATACCATAATGTTATGAAAGCAAAGGTTTTGCCTTGTTCTAAGCACAATTCAGCGGGAACTATTTATATTTATGGAAGCTCTTTAGTAAGACTTACTGTTCATTCTCATCATTTTCCCTAAAGCTGGGCCAAATGAACTATGTTGCTGACGAGCCATTTTTTTCTCTCAGTTGATTAATGTAGGACTGAGTGACTTCTGTCTGAAGCTGGCCATAGACGTAGAGATTGAGGATTTGTACAATTTTCGGACGTGTGTGGAGAGTCCCGACATTTTTCGTACGGCGGAGATCGGTCGTTTAGTCGATCGGACAGGTTATAAGATTTCTGTCGGCTGCCGATAATATCTCTGCGTGTATTGCCGATCGTACGATTTTCAGTGGGAGACTGTCACCAGCTTTGGTCGGACATAGATATCGTACGATTGCTGTCAGGGGCAGAATATCGGCTGATCTGTTCTTTTACTACTTTATTTTATCGGAATGGTTAGTGGCAGGTCGGGAAATGGGAAAGTCCGTTTGTACGCTGATTCGTACAATCAGATCTTTTCGTCTATGGCCAGCTTTACTCCATAGAGCTTAAAGTACGACAAAACACCCCTAGCATTGTTACCTTGAGGATATGTGTTCACCCAAAATGTACCCTCATTGATCTTTGGCTTGGGCCTTCAGGAGAGTAAATAGGTATGAACCCCAAATCTATTTCTAGATCTATTTCTGTTATTCCCTGGCCAAGTCTGGGACAGACGTACAACTCTGTTGAATCTCAAGGAAGTCAATACAGGTATAGGATCTGGAAACTCGTTATCCAGAAAGTTCCAAATTATGGAATGAACATCTGTAATCAAATAATCCAAATTTTTAAAAATGATTCCCTTTTTCTCTGTAATAATTATACAGTAGTTTGTACTTGATCCCAACTAAGATATAATTAATCCTTATTAGAAGCAAACCAAGCCTATTGGGTTTAGTTAATGTTTACATGATTTTCTAGTAGACTTAAGATATGAAGATTCAAATTACGGAAATATCCATTATCTGGAAAACCCCAGGTCCCGAGCATTCTGGATAACAGGTCCCATACCTGTACTTCAAAGGACCTACATTAACTGAAGCCATTTAGCTGTCACATGGCTAGTTGAGACATTAGGGCTCATAAGTGCAGTGTACAAAGTGCAATTTTTAAATGTTTTACCCACTATTCCAGTGTAATTGTGCCCAAGCAGTGGCAAGGCTCCTGACAAAATTGCATCCAATGTCTTAAATGCATCAACAAGCGAACTGCGTGTGATTTGCATGTGGAGGTCGGACAAAACCAGTGGTGCCAAGCACAACTATTTGGAAATGCAAGAAGCAGCTTTAGGTGCAAGTATCTAAAGTTAATGAATGGAGTATATTTATGCAATAGTAAAATATGTGCAGGCCCTATAGGCTGCCAAGAAGGGCTTGTTTTAGTTGGGATGTCAGTAGTGATGGGCTAAAGTAGTAGGTGCAAATCTTCACCTTTGTATGTGCCACTTGGGTTGCCACCTTTTCTGGAATAAAATACCGGTCTCTCTATATTTTTTCCCTATTAATAACGTTAGTTATTCATCATAAAGCGGCAGAATGCTTGCTTGGTTTTATAGACCTTGAGCATGTCATGCATTTAGACAGCAAGAATAGTCATTTAGTTATTATTTTCTACATCCATAATTAACCAGTGTAACCTCCATTTAATATTCAAATATAATGGCTCGGGGAGGGGGAGTATGAAAAGAGAGCAAAGTAGGTTACTTACTGCTGCACAAATAAAGGGACATTAGACTTTTACATTCTCTTATAAAGCAGAATTATATACATAGACAGATGCGATTTCAGGCAATAGACAAGTGCTTACAAGAGTCACATACTGTACATGTTAACAGAGGGGTGTATTCAGGTGCTTTGGTGGTATTTTTAGGGTACTTAAAAGGGCAGTATACCCCCATTCAAGATGAGTGCAATGAATATGGATTGTGCTGAACATACGTTTTGCCTGTTGCTTTAATCATGAAAAATCTGTTTTTTGTTATTACTTGAACAAACGGGGAAACCAAAGCTACACCTTATCCTTGCATACTAGATAATTAGATATATTTATGCATAATGGATTTCTGCGTATCTTAAAGCCAAAACAGGAACAACAAAGGGTGAGGGGTTGTTTATACAGCCTCTCTAGTAAACAAAAGCAAATCATTAATAGTAAGTAATAAAGTATAAAAGTAAAATAATCCGGTGTTTCTGCTCTATAATACAAAATATTTTTTTAAGTACAGGGAATAGTCACACTGTATTTCGAGTCTAAGTTCTATTTAGTTTTCTTATATTGCAAAAAAGGTGTAAAGTATATAGCTGTATACTGCCTCTTTAAAAACATGCAGTAACTGCACTTTAAGCACCATGGGGTGTGTCATTGTCCTAACACCCCAATGACTCCTTAGGCATTGGGCTAGTGGCAGTAGGAGAACTATTGCACATACACCAGTTAATATTTCCATTAAATACAAAGATATAAAATAAATGTATAGTGGTGCTTTAATATATATTTATACATGCGTGTATGAAACAGATCACCTTCTGCAATGATTGGCGGCCCTTTCACTAATCTTAGTTATGCTACTGCATTGCTTTATAAAGGTATTGCTAATATTATAATAATAATATAATATATCTCTTAGGGCAGGGGCACATGGGCAGATTCAGGGAGATTCAGTCGCCTGGCGACCAATCGCCTCTTCTTCGGGGCGACAATCTCCACGAACTGCCTTCCCCCTGCTAAAATGAAAAGTCGCCTGCGCCAATGCACTCGCGGCGACTTCAGAAATCGAAGCGATGCGAGTGCCATTGCTCTGCCGTTTTCTCATTATAGCAGGCGGAATCTCCCCGAGTGCCCCTGCCTTTAGGGTTACAGGACATAACTCCATAGTCTTACACATATTCCCCCATTACAGAGACTAAATTTCTCCCCCTCCCTGGGGCAAAGCACCGATCCCCCATAACAGCCAACGGAACACATAATAAAAGTAGTTGTAATAAATATCAAAGCTTGATTTCCTTTGAGTATTGTTAGTGAAACGTTCCCAGGCAGTGTTTATAGTTGACTGTAAAGCAGCTCATTTGTGAGTTTCCTATTAGGAGATTAGTGATGCTTGGATAATTTTATGGTTAATTCGTTCCTATAGGGCACTGATTGTTTATTTCCGTATCTATACAGCAAGTTTGCAGCACAATCCTCTGGTGGCCTCGGGTTTCCTCTTCTCTATTTGTTTATGCAAAGGTAAGAGTAGAAACAGAATCAATACACAGCAGGGGTAATGGCTTCATCCAGCACAGTACAGACTTTCTAGATGCTCCCGGTTTGTGGCTGTTGGCCTTGAAGGACCTTTTATCTCTCTCCTGTGCATTTCATCTCTGATATTTTCTGCGGGCAATGCACTAGGGAGTTGGCATGATCAGGCCGCTGAAAAATCTGAATTCAGGAGTGATACATTTAAAGGGCCACTATACTTTATGTTGAATTATCCCCTTGTGTTTGTTTAATGGTAGTATTAAAAGAGGAATACAGTAGAACCCCAATTTTATGTTTTTCAGGGGACCAGAAAAAAGTGGTGGAAAATCTGGGAAAATGTAAAATCAAAATGCAATATATATATTGGTGGGACCACAAACAAAAATCAGGGGGTTAAAATTGAGGTTTCCTGTACAGGTATGGGATCTGTTTTCTGGAGAGCTCAGATTTACTTGAAGACCATCTCCCATAGACTCCATTTTAATCAAAAAATAACACAATTTTAAAAATGATTTTCTTTTTTCTGTAATAACAAAACAGTACCTTGTACTTGATCCTAAAATATAAATAATCCTAACTCCAGGTAAAACAGTCCTATTGGCTATAATTAATGTTTTAATAATTTTTTTAGCAGACTACAGCGACCCATATTATGGAAAACTCCAGCATTCCGGATAACAGGTCCCATACCTGTAGTAGTGGAAAAAGGCAAGTTGTAAAAATTGCTGTGTTTTTTTAATGGCTTTACGTAGTCTGAATTTACCCATTTCTGATTTTTATATATACATACATACATTAATAAAAATCACATAAGTTGTGAATAATGGGAAAAGTCATGGTCATGATTAGTTGTGATTTTTGTTTGCAGTGGTGAAATTTAGTGGGGTTTTTTCATGGACCAAAGAGGGTTCTTTAATTTAAGTTTAAAAAACCCCCCAGATCCTGAGCATTCTGGATAACAGGTCCCATACCTGGGTATATTTCATAAAAATATTCCTGTTTATATGATGTTATGGCTTCAATCTTTGGACTTTTAGTAGACTAAACTAATTGCTGATTGGTTGCTATTGACAATTGGTGGTGGTAGGGAACCTGTTTATTTAAGGCAAAATAAAGACATCATATAGACAGAGTGATTTTCCCTTTAAAGTGGCATCCAGCAGATTAGCATACGGATCAAGCGTAATCAGCTTGTCGGTTGCTTTAGTCTTGCACTGGGGCGTTTAGGTGCTTCTGACTTTCCCCCTGGTGCAACCACTACACGGACAGGTGTAACCATGCCCTTCTCAAAAAGGAAGTGCGGCACAATAGGTAATTACCTTGTTTTTATCTGATCTATGGGGAAACTGTGAGACAGGGACAAGGGAAGGCAAGTCTGAGCCATGAGCAGATGGGCGTTCAGTAATGCTTTAATCTTTTAATAAGTGACTCTAGCAGGGCCTGGTTTATATGGATAGACACATAATGTTACTGTATAGGGTACATGCTAGGCTGAATACGTTAGAAGAAGTATCCATACCTATATTACAGATTCTGTTCTGCAAATATGTTACTGTTGCACTAGCCTAAGGTCATATCTGTAGAATTGGTGTTGTCTACGTAGTTGCAGTATCCCCCAGTTTTGGGTGGTTATTTCGCTGATGTAAATTACAGTTCAAGTCTGATCTTAAAATGTACAGAATAGAGGTAGTATAGCTGTAGTAGATGTAGGGCTTCTGGCAGGTGATATGATATATGATAGACTGCATGCTCCTTGGCCTAGTGACCTTCATTTAAATTGGTGCTAATCTGCAAAAAGCCAATGGGACCCCAACTGTGTGACAGATATACTAACTCCACCATTCTATGAAGGGGCCCCTGTATCTTTACCCATCTAATGACAAAGGCATAGGCTAGGACAAGTTCCTCAACCTACATAGTCCAACAGAAGGACCAACATGTTGCTTTGATATTGTATCAGATATTTGTTTTGTGTAATGTGGCTACATAATACAGCATTCAGAATGCTTTTTTCCTCCATACTTGCTGGGACCAAGGGGCAAGTGGTACCCTCTTGACCTATTGCAACAAAACCTACCCACTGTCTTAATGAGTGAACTCCTTATAAATAAGAAAACTCTGTAGTCATCACTGGCATGAGATTTAGATACAGTGGTGATGTACAGCTCATTTGGGATATATATATAAAATATAAATGCCTGCACTCACCTTGAGTTGAAATAAAATGTTTATTTTAAGGCATTGCATGGCCTGTATCATTTCCTATGCAGAGGCTTTATCAATGTCAAAGGACAATGCGCAAACCTCACAGGAACATTTTTTATCCCACAGCATCTAAGACCAATTAGGAACTGGCAATGGAGCAAATCCACTTACTGCAATGCCTCTATTATATGGCAGTTATGGTGTCCATACAGGAGGCAACCTTTCATGGTATCTGACCAATCAACCCGGGGGGCAAACATATGGATACTGTAGAACTGGCCATACAAGGAGATGGTCAAATTCTACTGTGTTGACTTGGAATTGAACTTTAGACCTACTGCAAACAACAAATACTGATGCAGAATTAGAAATCCATCTTGCACAGTAAATTTGTGTGGGTGAGCAACATGTTGCTGAAGAGCTACTGGTTGGGGATCATGTACTTAGGGTATCCCTGCTTGGAAACATAGCTATCTGCCTGTAGATGCAAATGTGAGCAGTAGGTTGTTGTATATGCTGTCATAGTGTTAAAAGTATAGTCTCTTTAAGGTTCTCACATTAGATGGATAGCTGCCATATTGACTGCACCATAGCAGTTGTACTCCTACAGTACATACGGACAGCCTAGACTTACTGAATGATACAACTTGATGTTTTCCCCATACCTTGGTGCTTTATTTGATGTGCATGAGCATACTAGGGTCATCAGGTTTCTAAGTCATGCACATGTGCAGATTGAGAGGGTGTCCCTGGATCTGGGACATGCCGTGTACCCCAGCATGGCCATCCACAGTGGGAGCAGACACCTGTTGTGTGTTACTGCATTACTTGGCTGGGGCAGCATTTTTGAACTTTTACTATTGTTTCCCCTATTGCCATAGGTGCCCTTTGAAGGAGAACTAAAGCTTAACTAAAGAACTAGGCTAGAAATGTTGTACATTATGTTTTGAGCTACTGTACCAGCCCAAGGCAACCACAGCCCTTTAGCAGTAAAGATCTGTGTCTCCAAAGATGCCCCAGTAGCTCCCCATCTTCTTTTCTGCTGATCCACTGCACATGCTCTGTGCTGCTGTCACTTACTGAGCTTAGGGACCGACTCAAAATATACAGTACACATAGAAATAAATGTCACAATATAGGGCTATTATATTAAAACAGATACTTACTACATGGCAGCACAGAAACCAGTGCAACAAGCATCATAATTTAATAATCAGCCTTGTAGCATCAGCTTATATTACAGTCCAACCTCATTTTCTGCTGGATAATTAGTGACGAGCCCTAAGCTTAGCTTCTCAACAGCTGCTCAGAGCCCACTGAGCATGTGAGTGTCACACACACTTTCCAAGATGGTGACCCCCTGTGACAAGTTTGAAGTCCTGGATCATTGCTGTTATTGACAAGCTGAAACTTTAGGCTGGTGCATTAAGTTCAGTATATAAAATGTGCTATTTTTGGTCCACTTTTAGAGTTTAGTTCTCTTTTAAGGCACATACATTGTCGAATCTGTACGCTATCCAATCGGCCTGAATAAAGCACACGGGGCCATACAAGGTAAGGCCACCTTTCTACTGTACTGTTTGTCACAATGGAAGAAAAATAGGGAGAGAAAGACAAGCAATACACAATAAGAATAACAATAAAATTGTAACCTGACAACATAGAGACCAGGCAGAGACTAATTGGGATATTTATCTTTTACGGCTGCTTATTTATTTTCCCTTTTCCTTAGCTGTGAGTTCCCTCTGTTACATTAATATTAAGAGAGAGAGCAGACAGGCGTCTATACTGGCTTTACATCACAAAGAACCGAATGTAATTGGTACGCCATTGATTTTTATTCATCCTTGGACGGATTTGTATTTGGTAACGGTTGTTGGAAGCAAACGCCGCAACGCATTGTTGTACATTATCTCTTTCTGTCAGATATCCCTAACAGGCTGATTTACACTCTGCCGATGAATCGGTGTCTGCCAGGCTCCAGATTAGCGGCCTCTCAAACTCCCATAAACAATTGGGATCATGATATCACTTAGACTGGCATTGTAATAACATGTAAACCCAACTCCCAGACGGCACAGTCATGTAAAGACAATAAACTTCCATTGTTTGATACTTTCAATATACAGTAAGATATTAAAGGATAGATTTAATGGGACATGAAGTTTGCACATTGGTTACTAAACCAAAGATTCAATTTAAAATAAAACTTTTTTTTATCTCATTTAAAGGATCGTTTTCTAACATGGGACAACTTTTTGATTGATTAAAGGGATAGTTCACCTTTAAATTAACTTTTAATATGAGGTAGACATTGATATTTTGAGACAATTTGCCATTGTCTTTATTTTGTATAGTTTTTTCAATTATATAGCTTTTTGTTCAGCAGCCTGCTTGCTAGGGTCTTGTTTACCCTTTTAACCAGGCAGTGGATTGATTGAGAGACAGGAATATGAATAGCAAAGGCCTGCAAAGAAAGTTAAGTAATAAAAAACTAACAATAAAATTGTAGCCTCGCCGAGCAATCGTTTTTGGCTGCCGAGGTCAGTGACCCTCATTTGAAAGCTGAAAAGAGGCAGAAGAGGAAGACAAATACTTAAAAATGAAGTAATAAAAACCAATTGCAAAGTTCTACAACATAATAAAAGTTAACTTAAATTGAACCACCCATTTAAAGGGTTGAATGTGCTCATTCACACAGCACTTGAGACAGACAAGTGCTGTACTCTACACCTCACACCATATTATGTGCCACCCCCAGCCCACATGAATACAACCCATGTAGCAATGTATTTATCAGGAAAGCGCAGGTTCATTTGCTGCATTCTGGAGTGCAAGGACCTGCCTGTATGGGTGCTCGTGTACCTGTTTTTTGCCCTGCCATCTGTAGAAGAGTCTTCAGAGTCCACAGAAAATTTTTCAGGGTGGGTCAAGTAGCTAGAAGCATCACAAGCAAAATGTCTACATATATTTTCATGGCAAAGACACAAATCTAGGAATGGAGTTGTTAATACACTTGAAAGAGAGAACTTTTCATCAGCTACAATTTTAAATAGCCTGATGGTGAAAAGAAATGCGTTAGAGAGGAAATAATATAAGAGCCATAACTCTGAGCCAATGTGGCCATCTTTATCCACTTTACAAGCAAATCAAGCCTTGGGCACACACATATTAGCAGGTGAATCAGTGCATCAGATACAATGGTCAGTAACTATAGTTTTTCTTATTTACACACTTGCATTGACTCACACACTTGCACTTACAGTCTCAGACTAAAGAGAAACAACTGATCTGCTGGAACCCAATCACTTTTGCCTCTTCATTGACAGGCACAGTGTTGGCCTGGGTGCAGACACACAGAGCAGATTTTGGATTGAAAACATACATTTGTGCTGAAACCCATTCTGTGTATATTTTCCCAGGCTGAACCAGTGCCCTCTCATTGCAGAGACATAAGTAAGTGGGTTGAAGCCAATAAACATCACGTGTGGCAATAGCATGAAATGGACACACTTGTGAAAGAAAAAACCTGCATTATACAGAGAAGACATTCATTTGATCCTTTACACACTAGGGGTGCTGGGAGTTCCAGTAGTGGTGCAGCACAGGCAGAGGGTGATGTTTTGGTTTGGGAAGGTAAATTACAGCTATAAACTCAATTAGTTATTTCATAGTCAAATGGCACTTCATGCAGCACATACAGTGCAATGCCAATCTGATACGTAATGCCCCAGAATAGAGTTTCAGTGCCAATGTCATATCAATTGTCTCTGTGTGGTAATAGGGTCAGCTCTGTGTATAATAGACCTAAATAACTCACAGTGTAAACATGGTCTCAATTCAATAAAGAATCCCCCAGAACACAGTGCAGAATCATTTTTATAACAAACCAGAAAACACAGCAGAATTAATATAGTGCCAATAACAATGGTGCCAGTTCCATTAATAATGTCCCTAGAAGACAAGGCTGGATAGATACACAGTGGCAGTTGTAAAGCTGAGAGCTCAGATCACATGGGAGAATAAATAGGGTGCGGGGCCTGCCAGCAGTGTACATGGGCTTTACTCAATCAGGGACACAGGCAGGTGCACAAACACACTCATACACATGTATACAGTCATACACACACATATATATATACACACACACATACATATATATATATATATATATATATATACACACACACACACACAGGCTTATAAAGGCACTGCAACAAAAGCAGATGTAACAGGCACAGTTGCACAAGTAGAGAATTTGTGACAATACTCAGCAAACAAACACAATAATACACAATTCATTAGGCAGCAGCACAAAGATATCTGGGTCAGGTGCAAACACACAAATGCAGAATGAGACATACTAAGTAAAACACACACATGTACATGGCAGACACACACATACACAAAACATTAGAAGATTAGGACAAATCTTGAGATTTCACTGACAATAAACTTTAGTGCTATTTCCTTATTCCAAGCCTGATGCTGCTGCACAAACTGCTCATCTTCCCCTCAGTCTAAAGGTGGCCATAGATGCAAAGATCCGCTCGTTTGGCAACATCGCCAAACGAGCGGATCTTTCCCCGATATGCCATTAACAAACATGGCTATATCGGGTGTAATCTGATTGTTCGGCTGTATGGCCGAACGATCCGATTACGATGTGCCGTGGGCTCCGGCGGGATCGGTCGGGTCAAAATCAAACCTGACCGATCGACCAAACGACCGATCTCTGCCGGACGAAAGATGTTGGCACACGCCACACACAATCCGAAAATCGTACGAATCCTCGATTCGTACGATAGGATCTGTGTGTCTATGGCCACCATTAGTCCCAGTAAAGCAGAGTTGCCAGGTCTAATTTTCAAAACCAGCCAAAGTCAGCTACAAAACTAGCCAAAAGGCAATTCAAAAGTAGCCCAACAATAGCACAATATGTTCAGTGAAAAAAAAGTAAAAAATAAATGAATATATGTGAATAAATGCCTTTTTAAAATTCACTGTTTGCAAATTTTTCCATGAAGTAAAATGGGACAGGTTTGCCCATACTACAGAGGGGCCCAGGAGGTATAGAGGCACCATAAGGCCCTAATTCATATACAATTTCAATAAATATTGGTAAAACGGGTCAACCTCTAGACATTTTGGTGGCCAGAAGATTTTTGCCCCAAAATGGTCTGAAATTGAGGAAAGTCACTGCAACATGCGAGAATGATTAAGAGGGACGGGAGACTCGGGTACAGAGCCCAAATCTGGTAACTCCCAACTTCTACACAAGTCAGTCCCATTGCATGCTGGGTATTGTAGTCTTATATTAAACTTGATAGCTGGCAAATTGTTAAATAAAAACATTACCCAACATGCAGGCTTGGCACATTAGTGCAAGAAAAAATTTGTCTGGTTTCCAAAGTACAAACCAGCCAAAGGTCCAAATAGTAGCCCAGAGCCGTACCTTTGCTAGTTTGTACTTTCAAAACCCGCCTGGGCTTTAAATAGTAGCCCAATTTGGCTGGAAAACTGCCAACCTGGTAACCCTGCGGTACAGCTGCACAGGGATTGGCTAGGATACAGAGTGAATCCTTCCAGTCTATCCAATCATGTACAGCTACATAGTAACTGGCTATACTGCTGGGTCAATCCCTCTAGCCTACCCAATCAGTGTTCAGTTGTACCGGGACTTAGACACTGAGATTGTATCTACAGGCAGTGGCATGAAACGGCTTCGGTTCAGAGACTCCAGGAGGGGCAAGTCCCCTCCTTTGCCCCTATTTGTGTTCATGGATTTAAGGTGGCCATACACTATAAGATCTGCTCATATGGCGAGATCAACAAATGAGTGGATTTTTTCCCTGATATGACCACCTAAAGTGAACGATATTGCAGATGTGAACAATGCAGGATCTTACAGTCTAAAATTGAGGTGTAAACAATGCAGGGGCCAGTTAATCTCAGTATTGAAACCTTTTAAAGGAGAACTAAACTGCACAAACAGAAAAGCCCCTACCTACTACCCTAGATAGTCCCCCACCCTGCTTAGCTCATTACCCCTGAAAGTGTTCTGAATACATTGTTCACGTATCGGTGCAGAGAACTCGCAGCGGAGTTCATGGGCGCCATCTTCCAGTTCTTCTTCGTGGTCCTCTTCCTTCCCTTCGGCAATTCACTGCACTTTTGGCGCATGCACAGTTCCTACAAACTGGAAGACTGCTCCAACTACGCATGCGCCAATACGGCATTAACTTACAGATGAAGACCGGAAGATGGCGCCCATGATCTCCGCTGTGTTTACTCTGCACCGATACGTGACCAATGTATTTGGGACACTTTCAGGGATATTGAACTATGCAGGGGGGAAGCAGGGAGGTTGGCTATCTAGGGTAGTAGGTAGGGGCTTTTCTTATAGGAGGGTTTAGTACTCCTATAAATTTACACAAGGTAAGCAGTCACAGCAGGCAGACTTTCATGTGGGGGTTCACACAAAGGGACTATGCTGGTTGGATGAGGGCCGCTATTAGGACAGCACTGATGTAATGTATATTATACCTCCATTGTGCTGCTTTTTTTTTTAAAAAAAAAATCTGGCCCAAGGTCCAATCTGCAGGCAGACCAGCATAAGAAGTAAAATGCTGTTCAGCACCATGGACAAGGGTCTTTTGTAGCTCCCTAAAGCTCCTTATTCAGAACTGGCCATGATGCTAAGGAAAGCCTAGAGGATGCAGGAGTCACATTTCTCAACCACTTTCACAATAGGTAAAGAAAGTAACATATCAAAAGAAAGAGCTTTATTTATATTTACATTTTGACTCTAAATGCACACAGATTTATTTCATTTTCCTAATATAACTTCCTGTAAATGGCAATCTTTTTTCCACGAATACAGACACCGATACCTGGAGCAACATGATTAGATATTAGAGAGGGTCCCCTGCTCCCAGGGTGTCTGAAGACTTATGGTCTGGCCTTCTCTTCTCAGGGGTGAAGGGTTCTGCTAATAACCCCCCAGTTCCAGTCCGTGGCTTCCCGGTCAGTTGATGACCACTATTTATATTCTTTGCACTACTGGTTCTGACTCCTGAAACAACATAGAAGAAGCCAACTGCTTAAAGGGGTGGTTCACCTTTAAGTTAACTTTTAGTATGTTATAGAATTGCTAATTCTAAGCAGCTTTTCATTTGGTCTTCATTATTTTATTTTTTTATTTGCCTTCTCCTTCTGACTCTCTCTCCATCTAAAAACAAATTCTCTGTAAGGCTACAAACACATTGTTAGTTATTATTACATCTTTCTATTCAGACCCTCTCCTAGTCATATTCCAGTCTCTTATTCAAATCAATGCACGGTTGCTGGGGTAATCTGGACCCTAGTAGCTGAATTGCTGAAATTGCAAACTGGCGAGCTGCTGAATAAAAAGCTAAATAATTCAATAACCACAAATTATAGAAAATGAAAACCAATTGCAAATTGTCTCAGAATTTCGCTCTCTACCTCATACTAAAAGTTACCTCAAAGGTGAACCTTTAACAAACTTGGAGAACTGTCTTTTGCTTTATCGTTTCAAGATTATGGCTTCTGCCATGGGATCCCAGTGATGTACGAAGCTTACTCACTGGTAAATAGTCATTTTTTTAGGCCTAAGAACCCGCCAGCAGCGCTGGGCACAGCATTTTCACACATGCATTATTTATCAGGCATTACCTTGCCTTTCCATAAGGGACTTTTCCTACAGAGAAATCTCCCTCTCTTTCCTTTTCCAATACGTATTTGGTTACAATGAGCAATAGGCTGGGGATGACAGATGTAATAGACATGTATTAGTCTTTATTCCAGAAAGGCACAGTAACCTCCATAAGGGCAATCCTGCCCCATTCTCTCCAAGCTCTCTAAGCCAGCAATTATTTCATTCCCATCCATTCATCAGGGCTGATGTTGAAAAGTCTGCTGACAGTGATAAAAGCCAGTGGGTGGAAGAGCAGATCTTTTGTTATGGTCGCTGCATTGTTACCTTTGTGTTTATTGTGTGTATTTATAGCAGAGTGTGTGCCTGCATGCTAGTGATAGGCTTGTTTGTGTTAAACGCTACCAACAGGTACCACCATCATCATTTTTAACAGTTTTTATCTCATCCACCACATGGGGTGGAATCTATTAGTATAGACATTTTTTTGGGTATCTGTATTGTTCAACATCTTCGAGGTGCATCTGCTAGTGTTGCTGTGAATATTGAATACGATACAGGCATGTCTCACACCCTGAGAGTTGTGCACCTCATGTATTATATGATGAGCTATATGAGAACCCGAGGGGCAGGACCGTTGTGTAACGGGGGTTGAGTGATGAGATGGTGGGATAATGACATCACGGGATGGGATTGGGCAGATCAGGATGAGTCTGGGGATTTGAAGAACTTAAATGGGCAGGACAGGTGTGCGGCTATGCAGAAAGGTGGAGGTAATGAAGGGAATAACATTTTAAAGCAAGTACATTGCTGAAATATTTGTAATATTGGCTCTGGCCTTAGCTGGCAGTTTACTGGATGAGTGGCAATTCAGCAATACTGCTTTATGCAATTTACCAACCAGGTGGCAACATTGCATTTCTTGCACTGCCCAAAGCATCAACCTTTCTCCTGCCCTTCCCTGATCAGTGACCATGCAGGACAGAATGTGTGCATGCACCAATCGTGGAAGAGAGGGGTATTCCACCTTTGGATTTAAGCGCAACTGTCATGTGGCAGGCTTGGGGAAATTGGTTTCCTTTAGTAACATAGTTAGTTAGGTCGAAAAAAGACACAGCAGTCCATCAAGTTCAACCCTAAAGGTCACCTGTTGGGTAAAAAAGTTATCCCCAACCAAAGGTGCTGGATAATAGAGCCTGCATTCCGGTTAGGGATAACAGTTTTTTTTTTTAAAAAAAAAAAAAGCCCCCTGCCAGCGCTATGCTACCCGCACCGGGAGGGAGCTCCTGGAGTGAGCAGCTATGTTGTGTCACTTGCATGTGCATAACGAGCAATTCGGGACACATTTTCATTATACGTTTGTGAGTGACCGGACATGGCTGCTCGCACCAGGAGCTCCCTCCCGGTGTGGGTAGCGTAGCGCTGGTGGGGGGCATTTAAAAAAAAAAAAAAAACTACTGTTATCCCCAACCGGAATGCGGGCTCTATTCGCCAGCACCTTTGGTTGGGGATAACATTTTTACCCAACAGGTGCCCTTTAAGTTTGTATATAACCTGCCTAATTGCTAGTTGATCCAGAGGAAGGCAACATTTGAAGCCTCTCCAATTTGCCTTTTTAAAAAACGAACAAAAAACTAGAAGGTTACCCCCTAAACCTGCCACCCTTGACACTGGGCCCTTGGGTGCCTATACAGAAAATACAGCCCTGGCGAAACGATGGCAATTTCTCCTCCACGTATTTTAATAGCTTAATTATTTGGTCCCTCGCAGCTCCACTGATCATGGCTCGGAAACACTGTAGTGAGTCACAATTGCTTGACCTGTGAATGAATGCGGCAGCAGGGTTCAGGCATTTACCATTAAAGTCAATCAGGCCCGGACTGGCAATCTGTGGGTTCTGGCAAATGCCAGAGGGGCTGCTATAAGGTGCCTTAGGAGCTTATTTGGCCTCTGTGTACCTGAAATGCCAGGGCCTATTTTAAGTCTCAGTCCAGACCTGAAGTCAATGGAGAAGCAAGATCATAATAAAGAGAAGGGAGTGCAGCAGCAGTAGGGCATGGGTGTGGATTTAACACATGGGAACAAGCTCCATCACTCACTGATTGACTGGAGTCCACACTGATGCCTCTGCCCCTGCATGGACACTTCTAGCTTCACATTACAAGCACATATTAGATCCACATGACTGTTGATGAACTACATCTCCCAGTATCACAAATATATATATATATATATACCTTTTTTTCTGTAACCAGGGGAGGGCCTATACATTGCACCATTTTGGCTTGTGGCCAAAGGCCCAGATCAATGCAATGAAACCTGATAAATGAGCCCATGCCTGTATTGTTAGTATTAGTATCATTCTGCCCCCTAATAATAATAATGATAAATAACGTCCCCAGGGTTGCTCAGCATTTGTAGGAAATGATTACAGTAAGTGATATATTTAAATACGGTATATTTCCCCTTGGAATGGAAGCGATGACGGGGTCGGCATGAGGATAACCAGAAGCAGGAGAGACCTTTGTCCCGTTTGGTATGACGAGTTGTGTCCCTCGGTGCCGCTGCTGCTGCTGATCTGTTACCCGGCGGCTCCATCTCTCCCGCATCTCCCATGTGCTCCTCCTCCCCCTCCTTCACCCACAGCTCCCGCCTCTCTCTCCCCTCCCTCTCCGCTTCCCTTTATCTGATCGCTGTGTGCTCCCGGCAGGTCCTCTCCGTTGCTCCTCGGGTTACAAGAAGGCGGATGATGAGATGTCGGGGGCCACGTCTAGTGCTGACCTGGGGGACTCCTCCGCCCGCACCATCCTCATCAACCAACCCCAGAGCTGCAAGTTCAGGGACAACACAGTCAGGTAAGAGAGAGGGGCACACAGGCTGCTGGGATTGGGATGCAGGAAGGAGCAGCATGGGATCACGTGACTGGCTGCCCCAGGCTGGTGTTGTACATAGTGCCCTGCTCTTGGCATCACTGTAACTCTCTGCCCCACCTGTGTCTCTATCTGCTTCCTCCTCCTATGGCTGGAATGTTTGTGTGGGTCACAAAGGGTTAAATATATCAGTGCAAGGACAGGATGGAGTTAATGCTGTGCTACCTGCGCTCCCCCTGGGCTTCCTTGGAGTTCCATAGACTTATAGGACATCACTAAGGCATTATTCTCAATAACTCATCAGGGTTGCCACTTCTAATTTTCAAAACCAGCCAAAGTGGGCTACAAAACCAGCCCAAAACTAGCCACAAGGCACTTCAAAAGTAGCCCAAAATGTGCAGGGAAAATACACCTTCTTCAAATTGTCACCGTTTTGCAAATGTTCCCGTCACCAGGGACGTAACTACAGAAGGGGGCCCAGGAGTTATCGGGGCCCCATATGGCCCTAATAGATATACAATTTCAATACATATTGGTAAAACAGCTCAACCTCTAGACATTTTGTTGGCCAGCACGTTTTTTCCCCCAAAATTGTCTGAAATTTAAGAAAATGCGAGAAAGGACAGGAGACTAGGGTACAGAGCCCAAAGTCTGGAAACTCCTGGCTTCTACACAAGTCAGTCCCATTGCATGCTGGGTATTGAAGTGTTACATTAAACTTTACAGTTGGAAAATTGTTAAACAAAAAACTACATTACCCAACATGCATTGGGAGTCATAGGCTTGGCACAAAGTACAAACCAGCCAAAGGCCCAAAAAGTAGCCCAAATTTGTACCTTGGCTAGTTTCTACTTTGTGCTTTAAATTAGTAGCCCAATTTGCCTGGAAAACAGCCAACCTGGCAACTCTGCAACTGATGTTTCTTCTTCCTTTCAGCCCCTGTTTCTTCCGTCCCATGTACTATGTACATTTTTATTCTTATATCGATACTGTGTACCCAGCGCTGTACAGTCTCACAGCAATTCATAATTATACACAGAGATGAAATGGCACAGAGTAAGAGACACAGGGGGAAATAAACATCTCTCATGTAGAGCTTACATTCTAAATTCTGTAGGTTGTGCTGTCAGAACATGCTTCAGCATAGTTATGGGTTTTAGATTGGAAGCTCTTTAGGGCAGGGTTGAGGGGAGGGCAGCAGAGACGGGCTGCCATATGTCCTGTCACAGGAGCCCTTTTGAGGCAAAAGTGTTGAAATAAAGTACAAAGGATCCTTTATGATGTGTAACAGTTGTTAGTTACATTCAGTATACAGTATATATATTGTGCAGGTCAACAAAGGCCCTCCTCTAGCCCCCCAGCATTCCATCGACAGCTGAACATCTGACTTACATAACCCCCAGTGGACATTCGAGGCTTCTGGCATGAACGTAGCCCCCCATATCTCTAGCTTCATGCCTGCTTCTTACTTTGGGTTCATTTTACTTGTTTTGCACTTACATGTTGTGTGTTGTCACATTCTGGCTTGCCCATAACAGCAGTAGTAGCAAAAAAGTATTTTTAGGGTCTGATTATTTGCTACTGTTTATGTGTGACAAGTGCTACTGTACAGAGTCCTACAAAGACTGCTACTGGGGCAGTTACACCAGTTTGTGCTCCCCTACAAACAGCCCTACTTCCTATTCCTCTACATGGGCTTTGCTTTTTACTATATATAGTAGATGCTGTCAGAGATCGCACTGGTGTTACAGCCGAAATGTTTGATTTTTATAATGAAAGCAAATTTATTTTGTTGTAGCCGAAACGTTTGAATTTTATAATAAAAGCAAATTTATTTAATATAAGTCCTGTGAGTGCGAACTCTGACATCATTTACAATTTACTACAACGTGGACTGCACCCAGGCACGAGTGTCGTGAGTGCTGGGACTCTCGGTTTCGTATATATATATATATATGTAGCACAATGGATCAGCACACACTGTTGTAAGTTAGAAGTAATAGGGGGTTATGTAATAAAAGGCACTAAGTTTGCCCAGGTGCAGTAACCCATAGCAACCAATCAGCAGGAAGCATTTACTCATCACCTGTTCAAAAGCAAACGTCTTATAGGTTGCTTTGGGTTACTGCTCCTGGGCAAGCTTAGTGCCTTTTATTACATGTGGGGGTACGTTTTAATTTCAAGCAAAAACACATTTTTATCCGACGTTTCGGTCCCACCTATTTAAGCCATTGTTTGTTACACCACATTATCCTTGAAAAAGGTCCCCAGGTGGGACCGAAACGTCGGATAAAAATGTGTTTTTGCTTGAAATAAACACTATTACTTCTAACTTACAACAGTGTGTGCTGATCCATCGTGCTACATACATGCTTTATTGATCGTGCACCACTGGCCACATCTGTCCGAGTGCTGGTACTGTGGGACTCTATATATATATATATATATATATATATATATATATATTCGTGCACCTGGGTACTCAACAGTCGAAGCAGTGTGCCACCCTACGCATAAACATATATATATATGTATATATATGTATATATACACACAGGTCAAATGGAGCGCACACCTTGGGGCACATTTACTAAGCTCGAGTGAAGGATTAGAATGAAAAAAACTTCGAATTTCTACTATTCGACCATTCGATAGTCGAAGTACTGTCTCTTTAAAAAAAAACTTCGACCACCTACTTCACCACTTTAAACCTACCGAGCATCAATGTTAGCCTATTGGGACCTTCCCCATAAGCTTTCTAACCTTTTTTTGATCGAAGGAAAATCCTTTGATCGATATTCGAATCGAAGTCGAAGGATTTTACTTAGAGGGTCGAATATCGAGGGTTAATTAACCCTCGATATTCGAACCAATAGTAAATGTGCCCCCTTATGTCTGAAGTATAAGGGTTAGTTCACACGAGGAGATTCAGGGAGATTTTGTCGCCTGGGGACTATTCGCCTCGTACTCTGAGTGACAATCTCCCCGAACTGCCTCAGCGTGTTTTCACATAGGCTATAACGAAAATTCGCCTGCGCTTAAGCACACGCGGCGATGCGTTTTCCATAGTCGCCCGAAGTTGCCTCACGGAAATGCATCACCACGTGTGCTTTAGCGCAGACGACTTTTTATTATAGCCTATGGGAAAACACGCTGACGCAGTTCGGGAGATTGCCGCTCAGAAGACGAGGCGATTAGTCGCAGGGCGACAAAATGTCCCGGAATCTCTAACCTGGGTTCAAATGCAACAGCGACAGCACTCCAAGGATTTAAACAAGATGATGAAGATAAAGCAAAAAGGTTTATTAGCATTCAACGTTTCAGTTCCTGATTGGAACTTTCATCAGGAAAAAACCAAACTACCAACTAGCAGTCCCCACGTGGGACCGAAACGTCAGTTAAAGATGCATTTCGCATGAAATAAAAAAATCTTTTTCTTCACCATATTACAGTGAGTGCTGATCCTTCAACTGCATATATCAATATTATTGATCATGCTACAATGGCTCTATTTGTCTGAGTGCGGGTACTGTGGGACACTCTATATGTGTATATATAGTGAATAAAGTACCCCCTCTTGTAAAATATAAGGATATTAAAAGTTACCGAGGAGTTTCATGACCATATAAAAACACGAGGCCGAAGGGGGTACTTTATTTATTATAATACACAAATTTCAGTGAGTCATGTGACAGAAATGACATCAGAACTCACCGTTTATAACTGATGACATCAGAACTCACCGTTTATAAGGATATAATTTACAAGATATTCATGGCTTTTGTGTATTATATAGTGAATAAAGTACCCCCTCTTGTAAAATATAAGGATATTAAAAGTTACCGAGGAGTTTCATGACCATATAAAAACACGAGGCCGAAGGGGGTACTTTATTTATTATAATACACAAATTTCAGTGAGTCATGTGACAGAAATGACATCAGAACTCACCGTTTATAACTGATGACATCAGAACTCACCGTTTATAAGGATATAATTTACAAGATATTCATGGCTTTTGTGTATTATAATCAAATAATCCAAATTTTAAAAAATGATTACCCTTTTCTCTGTAATATTAAAACAGTACATTGTACTTGATCCAAACTAAGATATAATTAATCCTTATTGGAAGCAAAACCAGCCTATTGGGTTTATTTAATGTTTACATCATTTTCTAGGGGACTTAAAGTATGAAGATCCAAATTACAGAAAGATCCATTATCCGGAAAACCCCAGGTCCCGAGCATTCTGGATAACAGGTTCCTTACCTGTATAGCTATATATATATATATATATATATATATATATATATATATATATATATATATATACTGTATATTTATATATATATATATATATATATATATATATATATATATATATATATATATATATATATATATATATATATATAGCATTCAAAAAGACCAGAAACTCCAGGATTTTAGTGCAAAACAAACACATTTTATGTGAGCTTAGACAGCCTGTATAAGCTTACATAAATGTTTTTGTTTTGCACTAAAATCCTGGAGTTGCTGGTCTTTTTGAAAGTGATATGAAATCTTACCATGCACCTGGGTAGTGAGTAGAAGCGGTGTGCCACCCTCCTGAAAAAAAAAAATATATATATATATGCACATACAGTATTTGCTATTACACTCAGGGCTGCCTTTAGTGGTGCCAGGGCACAATAGTTTTTCTAGGCCTCAATATTCATAACAGTTGCCAATATCCAACCTGCCTCACTTTGTAAAGGGGAAAATCAAATGTCATCTTTCTTTTCTAGAGAAAGGGCTGTGCAAGTGCTTTATCAATATCATTTAAAGGAACAGTTCAGTTTAAAAATAAAAACTTGGTAAATAGGCTGTGCAAAATAAAAAATGTTTATAATATAGTTAGTTAGCCAAAAATGTAATGTATAAAGGCTGGAGTGACTGGGTGTCTAACATAATAAAAGCCATTTTTGGCTAACTAACTATATAAGAAACATTTTTTTATTTTGCACAGCCTACCCAGTTTTTATTTTTATACTGAACAATTCCTTTAAAGGGGAAGCTAAACTTTGTAGTATATTTTTGGGGTTTTAATCTACATTTTTCTTGCTTGGGTTTTGTTCCTGTTCTGATGATCACAGGGTGGCAAAATAATTTGTGCCTATTGGTGTTTTCATATAAGTTCCCCCATTAAATTGTAAAAAGCAAGGACATGCTTTGTAGTACATTAGACTAGTGTTGATTTAGCGGGTAAGGCTCCAATAATCTAATATTCTATACACAGTAGGATATTTTTATGACTATAGATATATCTATATTTATTGATCAAGAATGTGTGAAATATGTTTACAGAATTGATTTGCCTTGTATATTATAACCACAAACACTGCAAGTAAACATTGTTTTGTATCTATAATATATTTTATATGACCTCAAATTAATGAGAATGTAAATACTAAAAATAGTCAGTCAAGGTTGCTGACACTCAGGAGAGAACTACTGAGTGGAATGTCTGGTACTAGAAGTCTAAAACTGCAAATATCTCACAATAGGCCATCTGCCATAGAGTCCATTGAAAGCAAATAATACAAATTTTTAAAAATTATTTTCTTTTTCTCTGTAAAAATAAGAGTACTTTGTACTGGATGGTGATTAAGCTGTTGGTGCAAGCTGCTTTTGGTGGCAAAGCAATCTTAATGAGTTTTTTAAAGTTCAAATATTTTTAGCAGACTTAACATATGAGGATCCAAATTAAGAAAAGACCCTTTATCCGGGAAACCCCACATCCCAGGCATTCTGCAGAACAGGTCCCATACTCGTACAAGGCTCCCTAGTTTAGGCATGTCAAGTCTCTTGAATTTTATCTCTTACATGTTTTTTGAGTTTGATGTTTATGTTTATAAAACTCCTATTCTTATGTGATATTCAAATGTACACTTGATACCCTTGGGGGTTATTTATCAAGGTCCGAATTTATCTCAATATTGGCTGCTACAAACTCTGAACTAAGCCGCTCGTGTTTTTAATTTATTTTTATTTATTATTAAATTTTCCCAAAAATTATTTTTGTGGGAAAAGCTCTGATTTTCACAATTTTTTCATGAATTTTCTCAGAAAATTCAGAATTTTTTGTAGTTTTCACACGAAAGCTCCGAAAACATTGTGAAATTGCCCGAAACCCCCGACCCAACCAAAAATCAATGGGACTGTTCCCATTGACTTTTATGCAACCTCGACAGGTTTGAGATGCCATGTTTTTATATTCGGGCTTTTTAGCCCTCGGGGTTTAATAAATTCCGAAAAATTTGTGATTTTTTTAAAAGCCTATTATAACACCGAAAAAATCACGAATTTTTGGGATTTCTGTGATTTTCAGGTATTCGGAGTTTAGTAAATAACCACCTTGGTGTTTTTCTGTAATTTTTGTTTTTTACAGTTATCAAAACTTCTGACATTCATCTGACTTTTTCAGACTTTCTGAAACTGTTAACACTGTTTCTTCAGAATTAAAATCATTTCAACAATCTTGCTTGTTTACCAAACCATATTCCCACTTATACTGTTTGAATTAAAGGGGTTGTTCAACTTTAAATTGACTTTTGCAGGGCCATTTATCAAAGGTCGGATTTTAGAGGTGTTTAAAACCACGACTAAACTGACAAACTACGAATGTCATGGAATTTATTAAAATATGCACATAAAAAAATTGAAAACAATGTGCTAAAAAATACAAATACCTCTAAAACCTCTAAAAGTTTGATTTTTTCGGACAATTACTAACGATAAAAAAAATCAGAAAACGTCTTAAAAGTGCTAACTGATTTAAAAGTCCTAATTGATCTAAAACGGTCCAATATGATCAGCCTAGCTCCCAATGACTTCAATAGGACACTAAGGAGCTATTTTTTTTAAAAGCTCCTATTCAAGATTTTAGGAGGCAGATTTTTCAAAATGTGAGTGTAGAAACTTACCCACGTTCTGTTCATATCCTATGGGAATTGTAGTGTAGAGAATGATATTTTGATACAATTTGCAATTGGTTTTCATTATCTGTTATTTTTGATTGAGTTATTTAGCTTTTTATTCAGCAGCTCCCCAGTTTCAAATGGTCCAAATTACCCCAGCAACCATGCACTGATTTGAACAAGAGACTGGAATACGAATAGGAGAGTACCTGGATAAAAAAATGAGTAATAAAAAGTAGCAATAACAACATATGCATTTGTTTTTTAGATGGGGTCAGTGACCCCCATTCGAAGGCTGGAAAGAGTCAGAAGAAGACAAATAATTCAAAAACTATAAAAAATAAAAATTGAAGGCCAATTAAAAATTGCTTAGGGGACCTGTCGCTCTTAGAAATAATTCCAAATTATTTTTTATCATGTTGAGCAAAATAAAACTTACTTACACTACATTTATTATTTAAATTTTGTTTCTTTAAACCTTGGAATTACACAATTACAGCACGCAGGCAGGAGCCATTTTGTGGACACTGTTATTAAGACAAGTTGTGTATCACCCCAAAATCTTGTGTATGCGCCCGAATGGGGGACCTAACACCCATACACATTGCCTGAAACAATTATATAGTGTGAGAAGGGAGGGGTAATATGGGGAGGGCAGTGACATGTAGGAAGTGCTGAATGGAAAGTGAAAGTAATTGACTGCCCCACCTCTGTGCCTAAGGCATAAAGGCGGGGCAGGTAATATTTGATTGACAGCTGAGATATTTAAACACCTTTAAAACAGGTATGGATGCTTTAATGAAAAAAACAATTTGGGTTCCATGTTTATTTGCAAATGACTTTTGTTATGCAGCTTTTTATGTGTAGGTGACAGGTCCACTTTAAAATTAGCCATTGTGTAACATACTAAAAGTGAACTGAAGGGTGAACCATCCCTTAAACTCCCAACTGTGGTTTCTAGGTTGAGCAGTTGAATGCTATTTTATCTTATTAACTAAAAAATTCTGCTCCAGAGTCCAACACTATTGAGTAAAATAATGTTGGGAAAACTGCTACTGGAATGAAGTGCATTTCGCCCACCGACAGCCTATCTGTTGCTATTGATGTACAGCATCCAGAAACATTCAATTGCTATTGGTAAGGGGGTTGCTGGGAGTTGTACTTTAACAACCACTGGAGACTGCTGTGACTGTGTGATAGAAGTAAAGTCAGACTCTATAATTGTAATTTATTATAGCAGATGTTATAGGGAAGGCACACACCTCATGAATCCAGACATATTAATCAAAGTAGAGACATTTGCTTATTAAATAGAGGGAGATGAGCACATAGCAGCAGGCGGTTAGCACCATCTCTGGAGTAGCTGACAATCTCCTCTGTAATCACATATCTGCAGCTGGCACCTCAGTGATAAATCTATCGAAGAAAGATCTCCAAGCCACACTGCAGGGTGACAGTTGCTGAAGGATCCTCTGACAGTTTCACAAAGTGCGTTTGATACACAAGATGCGTTTCTGTAAATGTCTTCCGATTTCATTGATCTAAGTTGTATGTATATTTTTTATTTCCATAGCGCTCCTTGAGGGCGAAGCACTGTACAGCAGAAAAATAAATTAGTAGAACAAACAGGGGGTCATCCCAATAATAAATACCAATTAGTACATTATTAAAATACAATTCACATAAATATAAAGTATAGTTACAATACAGATTTAAGTGCTCAGTGTCAAGGAGACAAAAGGATGGAGGTCCCTGCCGAGTAGGGCTTACAGTCTAAACCTCTAAAGATTTTAGTTTTTCGGAATTTTTTTAACGAAAAAAATGTATCCAAAAAACTTCTAAAAGTCCGAATTAATTTAAAACGGTCCAATAGGGTCAATGCAGCTCAGTGGCGTAACTATAGAGGAAGCAGACCCCACAGTCGCAGGGGCCCTGGGGAACAGGGGGTCTGCTTACTCCATAGCTAATAAAAAAGCCCCCTCCTCCCCAGCTATTCTCATACCGGCAAGAAAGGGGACGGCAAGTTGGGCGGGATGTGGACGGGGAAGGGACGGGACCTGAACAGAGTCGGGTGGGGGATGGGCAGAGGCGAGAAGCGGGCGGGAGGATGGGGATCGAAGTGCGCCTGGCTCCTCTGCAGGTTTTTTTGAAGGGGGGCCTGTGCAGCCTAGTTATGCCACTGGCGAAGCTCCGATTGACTTTTATAGGACACTAAGGGGCACATTTAATATAGGTCGAGGTGAATTTTCGAAGTTAAAAACTTCGAGCTATTTTTTGTGTACTTCGACTAGGGAATAGTCCAACTTCGATTCGAAGTTGAAAAAAACTTTCTAAATTTATCATGTACTTTCTCTTTAAAACTTAGACTTTGACCATTCACACCTAAAAGCGAATACGGACCACTTCGACCCCCAAAAACCTTCGACCGCTATTAGGTTGGTCTTTGAATTCGAAGTTCGAAGTTTTTTTAACTTCAAACTTCAACCCTTGATAAATCTGCCCCTAAGAGGCAACTTTATCAAAATGTGAGTTTAGTGCTTAATAAATAAAAATGTACCCACGTTCTATTCATTCCTATTGGGGTTTTAGAACCTTATTTTTCAGTGGGTGAAAGTTAGAACTCACCATATCATAAATACAGTTCTAAAAATCACATAGGAATGGACAGAACGTGTGTTGCAAGGGTTTCATTAGATTTTAGGGTCCCTGCTTCTTCTCATTATTGAGGGCAGGCAGATAGAAGGTACTGGCACCATCACATTTCTTGATTCTCTTCTCTGTTTAGCCAGAGATTTATTCTTTGCTGCCCTGTATCACTGCCCTTCCTTCTCCTTTATCTGTTTATATTTAGAGGTTAATGTATCCACTCCGGTACATAATATTTCCATTAAGTCTAGTGAGCACATATAAAGGCCATGGAACTCCAAATTGACATCTAATATCACTTTAGTCTAGCAGGGCTGTTCAGCTTGAGGCTCACAGGCAGTTATTGGACATTTGACACAAGTGGTAAATCAAATCATAATATAAAAAATGTTAAAGGAGAAACAAACCCTTAATAAAAAAATCCCTTCCCTACATAGACCCCCTCCTTCCTCCCCCCCAGCCCAGCTGCGACCCCAGGCAAATGCCATAACTGTTTACTTACCCCTCCGCGCAGATTCTGTCCAGCAGAGTTCATGGCAGCCATCTTCTTCTCTTATGTAATCTTTGTAATGAGACGGGCGCATGCGCAGTTGGAGCAATTTTTCTGCTACGCGACAACTGCGCATTTGCCGAAACTCGCGAATATTGCCGGTCTCATTCCGAAGATCACCGAAACTGCTCAAGATGGCGCCCGTGATCTCCGCTGGACAGAATCTGCATGGAAGGGTAAGTAAAGAGTTAGGGGCATTAGCCTGGGTAGCAGCTAGGCTGGGGGGGAGGGGGTCTATGTAAGGTAGGGGGGTAGGGTTTTTATTATTAAGGGTTTGTTTCTCCTTTAAACAGTGGTGGAATAGGGCATCTGCTGTTTCTTATCATTCCTAGGTATATTGTATTCGTTTTACTAGAGCAGTAGTATTTTATACGTCTCTTTTTTATGACATCATCAGGTTCCCAAAATGTGGGGCTGTGGCCAATATGGGGCTTGGAGCAGTTTAAGAGGGGGCTGGGATTGGAGGCCAGTTAGGGTGATATTTGGGAATAATTATTTTTGTCCATGTACGTACCTAAAAGCAAAACTTGAAGATCAGTAATGGTGAGATTTGGCCCGAAAGCTTAAATTATGTCCTAGATATTCTTTGAACTAAGAGTGATACATTGCTGGTTCCCTATATTTTTAACATTGTTATGAGCTAATGGGGGACCTGCCAAAAGATTGAAGCTGCAAGGAAGGCTATCATGGAGCTCCTATCATGCATACCCATCTGCTGATCCTACGTCACACACATTCAGATAATTAGCAAGCTGGGGCACTTGTTCATTATGTGTGTGCCTCAACATGGCCGCCTGCACTGGGAATTCTCTTCTGGTTCGGGCGGTGTTGTTCTGGCAAGGGGGTTCTATACATTGTTCTGTAGATTGTTTGCCCAGACCTGAGTGCGGGCTCTGCTCCTCCGTCAGGGAAATTTTTACGTGCCCTTTAAGTCTAACAACCATTGGCATCAAGTAATGTAGCATAGTTATCTGGTTGATAATTGCTGGTGTGTATAAACAGCTTTGGGACAAACACAATGGTATGCAGTGTTTATTTATATTTATGTGATTGTATAGCCTGGTGTAAGATTCTGTTGCTGAGCACCACTGCTTTTTTTGTGCAGCTGTGTACACTAGCTTCAATGCAGAAATTGCCCTGGGGTTGCAGAAATCCTGAATATATCCAAATAATAGAGAGTTGATATAGATATAGAAAAGAAAGCTAAGAAGCAAGTCTGACAGATAATGGGAGAAAAGAGCTGTGAGGGTCCTTATGCCACCCACTAACCAGTCACCTATACAAGTTTGTTTAGTTCATAGTGTCATGAAATATTCTGTATGAACTGTTTGCTTTCTTATGAGTCTGCTAACTTATGCCATTCACTATCCAGTCACTTATATCAAACGATTCACTGTTGCTTCTAGTTAATTGTGTCACATAATGTTCTTTCTGAACTGTTTGCTTTGTCTGTGAGTTTTCTTACTTATGCCTCTCGCTAGCCAATCACCCTTATGAACTGTGTCACTGTGTCTTGTAGCTTATAGCCTCACATAATGTTCTACCTGAACTGTTTGCTTTGCTTGTGAGTCTGCTAACGCATGTCTCACTAGCCATTTACCTATATGAATAATTAAACTGTTTCTTCTGGTTCATAGTGTCATATAAGCTTCTGCCTGAACTGTTTGCTTTGCTTGTGAGTCTCCTTACTAGCCAGTCACCTATATAAACTGTTTTACTCCATTCTAGCAGATATCACTATATGCATTTTTAACTGCTTCTTGTGGTTCGCTGGGGCATATTTATTAATTGGTGTAAAAACGGCAGCATAATTGGGCACACATTGGCAGGCATTTTGTAAAAAATGGAGTAAAAATTTAATTTTTTTAACACGCTTTTTCCGCAGGAAGCAGTTTGATATAACGGCAGTAATCCTGGCATTCGCTTAGCGTAAAATAATATACCTTGATAAATTTACCATTTATTTTACACAGGTTTTTACACCGTTTTTTGGTGTTTTTAATTTTACACAACATACTAAATAGACCCATAGTTCTCACACTATGATTTCAAATATATATTCTGTGTAGGGCAGTATCACATGCCTTACTACAACCCAGATCACATAAGGTGGCAGATCCGCTTGTTTGGCGATGAGGTAGGCGATATCGGGCCGATCCAATCGTGGGCCCTACACCAAAGGGCAGATTTATTAAAAATCATGGTCAACAGTGGCTTGATTTTACTACTAACATGACTTTGTGCAAAATTGAAGATTCGCTATTTTCTTGTATGATTTTTCTAACAAATATCCCAAATCATACAATAATCCAAAACCTTTTGTATTTAATGGGAAGTATATCTTCAGCATTCAGGAAAATCAGAAGTTTTTTCCACGATTTGTCCCGTTCTAAATGTTTAAACTTGCTTGTACTGTAGTAGTGGAAAAATGCAAGTTGTAAAAATTGCTGTTTATTTTTTAATGGCTTTACGCAGTCTGAATTTACCTATTTGTGATTTTTTAATACGTAGGCACAAAACCACACTAAAATAAGTTGTGAATAATGGCAAAATGCATGGTCATAATTAGTTGAGATTTTTGTCTGCACTGGAGACATTTGATGGGTGTTTTTATGGACCAAAGAGGGTTCTTTAATTAAAATGACACCAGTATCACATATATTCACATATCTGAGCTACAAACATACATCAGGCCTCACAGACATGCCTGTCACCCTTCTTAATGTGGTTTATATTTACAGCTTAAGTAGATTACAGTCAGCCTGCTTTGCACAATGTCATACACATCGATTTCACAGTGTGGGTAATCATGCATCTTGGTTTGTTGTAAGTGCAAGCTTTTTTTATATACAGGGATGTATAAATCTTAGTACTGAAACTCGTTATCCAGAAAGCTCCGAATTATGGGAAGGTCATCTCCCATAGACTCGCTTAGACATTTTAATCAAATGATTCAAATTTTTCAAAATGATTTCCTTTTTCTCTTTAATTACGAAACAGTACCTTGTACTTGATCCCAACTAAGATATAATTAATACTTATTGTTTAAATGATTTTTTGATGTTATCAGGAAAACCCCTGGT
This sequence comes from Xenopus laevis, assembly GCF_017654675.1. NCBI lineage: Eukaryota > Metazoa > Chordata > Amphibia > Anura > Pipidae > Xenopus > Xenopus laevis. The sequence goes on from NC_054373.1 coordinate 165,558,061, forward strand.
CGCGAAGATTCTGGATAACAGGTCCCATACATGTACTGTGCTTGTTTACTAGTGGGACAATATCAATAAAACACATTAGGGGGCACATTTACTAAGGGTCGAATATCGAGGGTTAATAAACCCTCGAATTCGACCCTCGAAGTAAAATCCAACGAATTAGAATATCGAATTCGTAGGATTTACCGCAAATCCAACGATCGAACGATCGAAGGAAAAATCATTCGATCGAACAATGAAATCCTTTGAATATAACGATTTGAAGGATTTTAATCGATCGATCGAAGGATTTTCCTTCGATCAAAAAAACCTTAGAAAAGTGATGGGGAAGGTCCCCATAGGCTAACATTGTACCTCGGTAGGTTTAAACTGCTGAAATAGGTAGTCAAAGTTTTTTTTAAAGAGACAGTACTTCGACTATCGAATGGTCGAATAGTCAAACGATTTTTACTTTGAATCGTTCGAATCAAAGTCGTAGTCGAAGGTCGTAGTAGCCTATTCGATGGTCGAAGTACCCAAAAAAATACTTTGAAATTCGAAGTTTTTTTCATTCGAATCCTTCACTCGAGCTTAGTAAATGTGCCCCTAGGTGTCATTTATCAACACTGGGCAAATTTGTCCATGGGCAGTTACCCATGGCAACCAAACAAATTGTTGCATTCATTGAAAATCATGGTCAAAACGAAGAAGTATCTCCAACTCGTTTTTTTTTAATTGCTTTATGGCCATTAGAATTTGTGTGCCTCGTTCATTGACATTAAATATCCTTGAATATTTTCTTTAATCCAAAATGGCAAAAAGAGTTTGTTTTGGCAAAATGAATAAAAATGTTTCCTACTCTTCAAAAAATTGTTGAGAAGATGCTACTCTATTGACCCCTGTTTTACTTTCCATACACTTCCATTGACCACTTTTTGCTCTCTATATAAAGTCAGTTCTGTTTCACAATAAAATAGGGATTATTTATTTTTGCAGTTTATGAATAGGTTCTTAAACCTCTTAAAAATCATAGGTCTAAATTATGACAGTTACTCATTTCATAAATTATGACAGTTACTCATTTCAACCAACCAGAAAAAAGTTTTTGTCTGTCTGAGCACTGATCTGATTGGTTCCTACAAAATACCCCCTTGTGTAATAAAGGCACAAACTTTGCCCAGGGACAGTAACCCATAGCAACCAATAAGGTGTTTGCTTTTAAACAAGGAAATACTACCTGCTGATTGGTTGCTATAGGTGATAAGAATTGTAGCAAACTTATATAGCACCTTATAGCACATAACCTCATATGTTTGTAAATCAGTCCAGTTGTGCTTTAAAGGTTACATTTATGAATCTGATATAGGGTTGCTTACACTAGGGGTAGGGATCATTTACAAATGCAGTGCAAGTTTGGATGCAAATGTTGTCCTTATTGAAACTATGAATTGAAGGTTCCTTTGTCCATACATGCTCCTTACACTTCTGTATAGTTCCATATAGTTACACTTCATCTGCTTCTTCTACTGCATTGTTCACAAATTTGCCTATTGTGGCAGTTATCCTAAGGTTCCCATTGAAGGTTGCGTTAACATGAATTGCTGAGAGTTTGGAGATTTTTAATTTATCTTTGAATACAAATTTTTATATTTTATTATCTGTCCCTTATTGAGCCTTTGAGTGCCTGCAAGCCCATGTTATTGTTTACGGATGTCTGCTCCCTAAGATGAGGGTCTGGAGCACTTGGACCACCCTTTATCCTGGGTGAGTGCTTCTACAGTTAGTCCTTTATGTGTATCGATTGCCAATAATCTAATAAAGCCGTGTGAGCAGATGACATATAATTGATTTCATATACAGTATACTCTCCAAATATGTCCAGTTCCAGTTGTTCAGTTGTTCTAAACCCTGTAAGAAAAACATAACAGTATGAATCTTGGGATGCCACCTTTGCTGGTGTCTTATACCAGCCTCACAGAATGAATGAAGGTAAAGGGTCACCAAGCTGAACTTTCTTGCGCACTTTCCGAAGGGGAACATTGGCCCCCAGTGATTCTTATAGGCACAACAAATTTAGTGAAGAGCAAAATAGAGAAGTGGAAGGTACTTCACGTAGTACACTGAATATTAATGGCAGGGGGTCGACACATCACATCAAAGCAGTTTCACATTTATTACTCATAGCACAAGTTGTTAGTCTCAGCATACCAGGATCTCTCAGTTTTATCTCAGAGGGATTTACACACTACCCTGGGTCCACTAGAGTACCTAATGTCTGATGGGCATTACCTGGGGAACTAGCCGATTCTACTTGTTGGAGCTCACAACTGCTCTTACTAGCTCACCCTGTCTCCCTCACACACTAGAGTCTCCTATAACAGTTACTACTCTGACACTTACTACATGCACTCATTTATGGGGTCCCTGTCCCTGATGTCTGCTAAGATGTTTGGCCTACCTAAGGCTTTCTGCCACAAGTCCTCCAGCATATCTACTTACTCCTGTGAGGATAGTCCAAGGAAAGAGAACTAAGCAATCCCTCACCTTTTCTAGAATAGAAAATATGAGAAACATCCCTGGGCCATTGGGAACAAATTCCTCACAGGGCTCTCAAAGTCGACCCACTGATGCTGGTTTTGTCCTACAACATAGCTAAATTGTGAGATATGGATTCAGCACATGTATATATGTAGGTTCTGATGTGGTCCTGAGAGTGTAATAAACTCAGTATGAAAGCAGAAATAAATACGTTGAATTTCAAACACGAAAACGACTCTTTGTTACAGCATATTTCCATAAAGGGTCCTTGAAGCGGCTTTGGTAATACTGTGGAACAATACAGGCACCATTCCAGCCAAGTATCAACAGTCTGTTGAAAGCAGGAATAATGAGCTTGTGGTAATCAGATAGCGCTTTGAAGCCTCTATTCAGTTATGGTATGACATTGTTTTGATGAAGGAGACTGGTTTCACAGAAGGGGAGGGTGATATTCACTCACGTTGAGGGCTTCTTTGCACTGATGTTTTAATTGGTGCATTATTCGTAATATTATGCGTCAGGGACAGATGGAGAGGTAAAAAATTGACTAATTTGGGATCATGTGGGGCATGAAATATTGTATGGGCTTTGTAGCAGCAGTTAAAGGACCAGTAACACCATACATTGGAAGAGCATCATCAAAGTTTAGATATAATGTACTGTTACGGTGGTCATACATGGGCAAATCATGCACTAAGTTTAGATATAATGTACTGTTAGGGTGGTCATACATGGGCAAATCATGCACTAAGTTTAGATATAATGTACTGTTAGGGTGGCCATACATGGGCAAATCATGCACTAAGTTTAGATATAATGTACTGTTATGGTGGCCATACATGGGCAAATCATGCACTAAGTTTAGATATAATGTACTGTTAGGGTGTCATACATGGGCAAATATTGCACCGATAGGTCCACCTTGAGTGGACAATATCGGGCTGATCCAATCATGGGCCAATGATCGCATAGCAAGGCCAATAAATAGTGATGTGCTGGTCGGGCTTGTGTTTGCTTTTGCCTACAGTTGTCTACATTTAGCAGTATGGGTGCCACATATTGAAAGTTGCCGTGTGTGCAAAAAGGAAAAAGGCATACTACTTAATTTGCCCCTGACATTTGCACATTGTCCACATTTTTATAAGGAAATAAATATGCAAAATTGCATCAGTACAGTCACCAATCGCAACCAGTATGAAGTTAGCAATCTGTCCGTTGTCTTTCAGGTGAAGCCAAAATATCATGTCTATGGAGAAACTAACAAACTGCACTCCTGTTAGTTAGTTTCCCTATTTGCCAAATTTTATTCCTAAAAAGACTAATCTTGATTGCTCCCCTCGCAGTTCATTTAGTTCCACAAATTCTCACTAGCAGTAATTAAATAGGGGGTGCTGTTGCAAAATGGTTGCCAGTGCCATCTGCCAAAACGGCCTTGGCGTTTGTTTAAGGAATCATGCAGCTGGCAAATTTCTGTTAATTCAATAAAATATATTTGTGCTGTGATTCTGCTCTACCTGCCAGATGTCCCCAATCTGATTCCCCACATGGGCTGAGCTGTGTACAGCAAAGTGTGGGTATAATGCAACTGCCATCTAATTCTATTTAAAATGTATTTGTGGCTCATATTCTCTTTTTGTTCTCATATGTTATACATTCCCCCCATCTCTGAGATTTCAGAACAGCGATTAATCAAAGTCTGGGAACATTGTGCCGCCTCTCGTACCAGCTAATACTGATGTATGTACAGATGTACGAGAGGAAGCCATTAGGTATGGAACATTTATAAAGACGCTGAGAGATGCAAATGGTCCTAGTATTTACATATGTACTGGTTTAGCCTTACAGCTCATTCTGGGAGACAGTGTATCAGTACAGGAATATATTTGCCAGGCTCAGAGATGTAACAGGAGAGATTTTAGGTTTACCCTTGATTAGCGGCAAAGGAAACTTAAAATCACTGAGGGGGGAGTTCGTGGCAGTATTTACCATATAGATACTCAATGGCTTGTGCCTACAGTTGAAACTTTAGTGGGACGGCCCTCGGGTGTCTATATGGTAAATACATTTTTTTCCCAAAATAAAAAAATAAATAAAAAATCTCCCCTGCCACTGCTAGATACCGTCTGACTATATCAACAGTGGAGGGTACAGTGTAGTGATGTAATACAGACAAGAATTACGCCACTTCCACGCATGTGCAATGCATAATTTTCGTACCACACATGATCAGATGCTGCACACTAGAGCGGCACAGAACCAAAATTCTCCACTGCTCAGGTAAAAAAAAGTAATGCAGTACACTGCCAATTTACTTACCTTTCCAATGTAACCCTAGTGCAGACTTAAAGGACATGTAAAGCCTACATTTTCCTACCATGTATATAAGTTGGGCACATCTTCCCCACCCAAGCCACGTCATTGTACTGCAAATACCCCCTCCATTTGCCTGCGTCATCACATTTTCCTAAAACAAATAGCAGCTTTCACCTGGCGGCCATTTTCCCTCTGACACATCATCAGTAACATTGAGACATGTATGCTGTAAAGTTCATGCAATGCAGAATGCAGATTTACAGACACAACATACTTTGATAAAAAGTTCTGCTGGGGTTGAGCACTGTAATGGTTAAGCTGAGCTCAGGAGAGGTGGTTGGGAGAAATAAATAGGATCAGACAGCTAGAGTTTCTATGGGTACCAGTAATTCTATCTCTTCATTGGCTGTTAGACTGGAGGGTGTGTTTATTAATCTGAGCTGAGAAGAACTGAACATGCTCATGAGCCAACAGCCAAAGTAAATTCCTGAGGGAGAGGGCAGAGTGGGTTAGAGGAGTAGAAGGATTTCTAAGTGATTAAGGGGATGCTGCAGCCTTACTGTTAACCTTTTAACAAACAGAGTGGCAGTTATCTAAAGATTTCAAAGAGGCTGTTCACTGATTACATTTTTGTGGAGAGGGTTTACATGTCCTTTAAGAGGGAATGTAATTTAAATTGAATGCGAATGTTTAGCGCTGCTCGCAGTGTAAAGTCATTCGCTGGCGAATATTACATTGCTCTTTATCGCTAAGCGCGGGGTTTGATACACTGTTGCCGATGTTTGATTCTTTATGATGTAACTAATTCGTTAATACTTTTAAAGACCCTGATACTGCCTGGTGCTCCGTGACAAAGTTACATATTTTCTTTTTATCGCTAAGCATAGGTTAGTGTTACTATTTGCTCTGGAGTTTCTTTAAAAATGTTATCTCAAAAAAACACGATTGCAAAATTCTATTGCATACACTGTGCATGTTTGCAAAAGCCATTAGGTCACAAACTTTGCAGAGCAGTCGTTGAGGTTTGAAATTGGTCAAAAAGCAAACCAATGAAAAACCTGGTCGCTAACATTCACAATGGTCTTTGGGAACTTTTTTTTTTGTGCTAATGAACCATATTACATTTCCCCATTATATTTGAGCATATGCAGTAGAGTAAAATTAGAATGTTCTACTCTATTGTGCTGCGTTTGGTTTTATCCCTGTTTTTATTGTAAAATTGCCACTGTCCTGGAAAACATTTTGGCACCCCTAGTGAATCTGGGTTTCCTTGTCCTTTAAAATTGCACAGAATACTTTTTTGAGGACTTTTGATTTAATGATATGAATGTATAACCAGAACAGTCCTCTAGCGACTCTGTCCAGCCTGAGCAAGAGCTGTTTTAATTAAGTGTAGCAGGAAGCATCTTCTGGCACTTTCCTGCTCAGTTCTATCACACTTATCAAATTGATAAAAACTGTCCTGAAAATCAGTTTTTTTGCTCTTCCTCATTCTGATATGGCCCAGCACATGGGGTGCCAAGTCAAGCAAAGACCCGCTCATTTGACGGCCTAGTCCAACAAGCAGATATTAATGTTTATTCTCAGCTAGAGACATTTTCATCATCCAATGTTTTATCAACATCTGACAATCCAATAAGGCTCATTATTAATGGGGTCAAAGTGCAAGTAAGTGTGTCTGACCTATTTTGTATTTGTTGTAGAATATTTTACTGCTTTGCATGGTAATAAGTGCTACATAGTAATTCTTATTTATACACAAGATTTGCGGTGGCCATACATGGGCCAATAAAAGCTGATGACAGACCGTGTTGACAGCTTATTGGCCAGTGTAGGGGGCCTGCCAAGTTGCCTCCCTGACTGATATCTGGCCAAAAATCAGACAGATCAGTTGATCAGACAGGCTTAAAAATCCTGTCGGGCGAGAAACGCATTTGCTTGTTGATGTGGTCCTTGCCTCAGGTCTGCTTGTATTGTATTGTGATCATTCTCCCAGCTCTTGGCTTGTTCTTGCTATTAAGAATTAGAGATGATTGTCCTGGGAGAGCAGTATTTTACGTTTGATTTATTCGATTTATTCATTTAACTGGTTATATTACACTTGCGTGTTTGTGTACTGGACTTTACATATCCATCTTCGGCAGAATGCATTCAGTACTCAGCCAGATTCTAATTGGCAGGTTAATGTTGTCAGAATTTACCTTGGCATCAGATCAGATACTACTGAATCCACTACGAGCTAGCTGGGCAATAAGTTGTGGCTATGTTATTAATTGCAAAGCGGTAATGAGATTTAATGGGATCTAATAAAGCAACACTTTAAGTAGTAATTAATAGCATTCGGTGTTATTTCTGTATTTTCCATTTTTCCAGACTTGCAACCACTTACTCTTACCGCCACTTCTCAGTGATTATTACTCTCTTATAAGATTCTGTTTGATGGCGGAAAAGAAAGAAATAATAAATACTGTGGATATTCACTCAAATGACAAAAGTGGTAATATCCAGTACTTTCAAGCAGGTAGTTGTCTGTGTTATATTCACAGCAAGGTTTTCTTCTTAAAGCAGAGCAGGCTGCTAACACTTGGTGGTAAAATCTTGAACGTTTCTGGCTCTACGAAAACGAACATAATTCTAACTCCTCCATTTGCAATTCTAAACGTAATACACTTCTTGAACCAAGGAGGTATAGGAAGGTTCTGGGAAATGTCTTAGAAACGAGCCAACCTATTTATGGTCATGGCTTTGGCTTGTAAATCACTTTTTCCAAATTGCATTAGAGAAAAAGTTCCATCCTTAGAAGATATTTTGTTCCGCTTAATCTTTGACTATAAGAGGTTATTAGATATAGATATGGGACTCAAAACATTAGACAGTGAGTAATTCATGAGTCATTGGTCTTTTTATTTAGATTCTGCTAATTTTAAAGATTTTTTGGGTAATAATATGAGTCCTGTGCTGGTCCAGTCTGGCATACCTGTGCCCAACCTGGTAGGTGGACCATGTGGGGTCAGTATGTATCGCTATTTTAATGTAACTTAAAATAAACTTAAATAAGTTAAATAAATATTTTTGTTTTAACTACTGAAAAGCCTTGGGACATATATCTTTTGATATAAACTTTTTTGTACGTTGATTGCCTATGGAACTGGGGCGAGTCCCTTTGGCTTAATGCACATAGAGATTAGTTGTGGACTCCCACTCAAAGATTGACTGTGCCCAACCTGGACCCTTTGTCCTGCTGCTTGACCTGCAACTGCCACCCTGCTATGCCCCCTACCTGCTACCTGAACCCACCTGCGATGGCTTTACATACCATCCAACCTGGGGATACGCACAAATTGCTTGAGGGATAAGAGTACCCGCAGACCACCCATCTGGTCAGGGAATTGGGGACTTCCTATTCGAACCATTACTGCTTTGTGGGTATTCTGTGTTTACCTGAGAGGATCTGCTCTACTGCAGGTCTTCACCCCATGATACTGCTCTTTATTTTCTGTGTTATACTTTGCTTGTTTAACTAAAATATTTTGAAATAGAAAAAGAAAGGAATTGGTCTGCTAAACCCTTAGATTTCCGCTAAATCCAAATACAGCAGAAAGTGCCAGACCTCAGTCTGAATCCTGGAGTTGACGTATCAGTGTATTTTTAGGTGAAAAAAAAGTATACTGTCAATAGTTTATTAGAATTATTTATAACCTTATGCTCACATGGGCCCTATGTTTTCATTGTTTAATTAACGTAATTTTTTTGTCCTTTCTCTTGATACCCGCAGCACAGCCAAGTACAGTGTGGTAACGTTTCTACCTCGATTCCTCTATGAGCAGATCAGGAGAGCTGCCAATGCTTTCTTCCTCTTCATTGCCTTATTACAGGTATCATTTCCATGTCATTGTCATTTAGGTGAACTATAGAGAAGACTGGAAACAATATAATGTTGTATAATTAGGACATGGTATAAAAGGGTGCATGACCTGTAGCTGATCTCCCTTGTCAGAGCATCTTTCATTGAAAGTCATGTGAGTTTATTGATGATATTACCACCAAGGAGGATTATATTGTATTGCTTAAATTGAAAAAGCTGACTGATACCCTATACCAAATATCACTAAAGGCTGAGGTCATGGAACTCCGAGGTGACTTCTAATATTCTCATATTTTGCAACAGGGGGTACTTTATTTATTATAATACACAAGTTTCAGTGAGTCATGTGACCGCAGTGATATCCCTAAGCTCTGAAGGGACAGCAGTGGACAACAGTAATAATCAATAGTAAAACCTATAAACAAACAAGCTAAACTGTGGGGAGACAGGTTATATATATATATATATATATATATATCCCAATTATACAGATTGTACAATATGTTGCAAAACTATTTAAAGGGGTTGATCGCCTTTAAATTAACATTTAGTATGATGTAGAGACTGATATTGCAGTTGGCTTTCATTTTTTAGTATTTGAGCTTTATGTTCAGCAGCTCTCCAATTTGCAATTTCAGCAATCTTGTTGCTAGGGTCCAATTTACTCTAGCAACCATGCATTGATTTGAATAAGAGACTGAAATATGACTAAGGGAGTACATGAATAGAAAGGTGAGTCATTTGCAACAATAGCTTTACAGAGCTTCTGTTTTCTTTTTAAATGGGGTCAGTGACCCACATTTGAAAGCTGGAAAGAGTCAGGGAAATAATTAAACAACTGAAAATAAATAGATAATAAAAAGTAATTGAAAGTTTGCTTAGAATTGACCATTCAATAACATAGTTAAAGGTGACCTACCCCTTTAATCCTCTATCTGCGAAGAAACAATGTTTGTTTCATTCTGATGATAAATTTCCCTTTGTTTCTTTTGTAGCAAATTCCTGATGTGTCTCCTACGGGAAGATATACCACTTTGGTGCCCTTAATCTTTATTCTCACGGTGGCTGGCATCAAAGAAATCATAGAAGACTATGTAAGTATTGATATAGATAAAGTGCATAGCAGATGGGTATCTATATAGTTGCCCAGTGATTGGACTTGATAGTTACTGTAATCGGAAGGCTTTAATCTTTTGGGCTGACTTGTAGGGAACTAGGCTGTATGTATTGTGTGCCCAGAGCAAGGCCACACTGAGTGCTGAGGCTGCATTGCTTGTGCTCCCTCTGTGCCCTAAATAATGTTTTGCATGGACTTGCAAAATGAATATTATCTTTTAAAAAAGGCCCCTTTATTGGAGTTCGCTATAGATCTGCTACAGACCTTTTCTGTGTTTCAAATGAGGGGTGGGAGTGTCCTAGCGGTCCCTGCTAAAAGTACAGTAGGAAGGGAATAGCCAATCACAGCCCTGCAGTCAAACAAGCAAAGACAGGCTTTGGTTCCCTATCAGGTCAGCATAGCTATTGATTGGTTCCTATTCTACCGTGCATTGTGCTGAGTGGCTCGCCTGCACAGGCTTGGAAAGGAGGCAGGAGGATGGATGGGCCTAGTAGTGATTTTGCTGAAATTTTCAATAAATCAACCCAAAACACAGCTTTTTAAAGCACATTCTTGTTTTTCACATTTTGTCTGATTTAAAGGACAAGGAAAGTTAAGCTATAAATGTTTTACATTATGTTTTGTGCTTTTGTACCAGACCAAGGCAAGCACAGCCCTTTAGCAGTAAAGATCTGTGTCTCCAATTATGCAGGAAAGGAAAATGGAGTTTCCGCACACTGATAGTAATTAAAATCCAAAATCTTTATTAGACGATAATCATAGGCACACACAGCATCACGCTTGACACGTTTCGGGCAAGAACGCCCTTAATCATAAGCATGAGGGGAACAGACATAGAATGAACTATATATAGGCATCTGCCACAGTGACCTCTGTTGGAGGTATTCCAATAATGGTATAGCCTAATAGTATAGCAAAATATGCGCCCATATCTCCAAAGATGCCCCAGTAGCTCCCCATCTTCTTTTCTGCTGATTCACTGCACATGCTCTGTGCTGCTGTCACTTACTGAGCTTAGGGACCCACTCACAATATACAGTACACATAGAATAGAAATGTCACAATATAAGGCTGATTAGTAGTTAATACAGATAATTACTACATGGCAGCACAGAAACCAGTGCAATTAGCATCAGAATTTAATAATCAGCCCTGTAGCATCATCTTATATTACAGACCAACCTCATTTTCTGCTGGATAATTAGTGACGACCCCTAAGCTTAGCTTCTCAACAGCTGCTCAGAGCCCACTGAGCATGTGAGTGTCACAGACACTTTCCAAGATGGTGACCCCCTGTGACAAGTTTGAAGTCATGGATCATTGCTGCTATTGACAAGCTGACACTTTAGGCTGGTGCAATATGTTTAGTATATAAAACGTGGCATTTTTAGCTTTATTCATTTTTAGGGTTTAGTTCTCCTTTAAATACTGCAAGGCAAGACTTTGTAGCAGTTTAATGCCTGTAATCATAGGCAGAAGAGAGTGTGTAGCTATGAAAGAACTACAGTATATATATATATATTATATATACATTTTTTAACCTGGAAATTTGAGTTTTGACTGAAAAATACCTTGGAAAACGTGATTTTTTTTTGTGGAAAAAAAAATTCAACCTTTGATAAATAACCCTCCTAATGGTGTCTGCACGTAGCCGTGTAGCTTTCGAACAGCAGACCAGTAAATACTACTACTACTAGCACAATTCTCTTTATCAGTTAAAGGTTTCATTTAGGATTTGGGACAAGGGACAAGTTAAGCTAGTGAAGTAGTTTGATTTAAGTTGACCTCAGTCCTCAAAACCTATACACTACCTGTCCTTAAGGGGGGGATGAAAGCTGCTGCAAATACTCAGAAATATTCAGAGCTGGTGAGGAGACTGCATAAAGTTTGCAGATCTTTCTTATCTATCTACCTTCTCTTCTGCTGTACCTTCAGTTCCCAATGTCTCCACAGGCCCGCCCTCTTCTTTATGCTGATTGGTATATTTTACAGTCTGTTAGGAGAGTTGTGCTCTGATTGGAGAAGCTTCCAGGGGAAAGCTCCAATTAGAGTGCAGCTGATTTTCTACAGCATTAGAGCTTGCAGGCTCAGCATTCAGTTTCTCTCTTTTCTTTGAGGTGTTAGGCAGGTGTGCCCAGGGCCGCCATTAGAAATCACGGGGCCCCGTACAACAAAATTTTTGGGGCCCCCTGGGCCCCGCCCACACTGACGACCAAGCTCCGCCCCATATCCCGCCCACATCGCAGTTAAAAGACCACACAGACATCAGCGCTAAAAAAGTAACCCCCCCCCACACAAGTTGTAAAAAGCTATTGATGGTCAGGGCCCCCTTATAAAAAAAATTGGGGCCCCAAAAAAAAAAAAATTAAAATTTTTTTTTTTTATAAACATTGGTGGCAGGGGCCCCCTGTTAAAAAAAACTTGGGGCCCCAACAAAAAAAAATGTAAAAAAAACTAAAAAATAAACAAACATTGGTGGCAGGGGCCCCCTTCTAAGTTAAAAACAAATTGGGGCCCCAAAAAAAAATTTGAAAAAAAATTAATTTTTTTTTGAAAAAAAAAAAAACATTGGCGGCAATTTGTTTTATAAGTTAAAAACAAATTGGGGCCCCAAAAAAAAATTTGAAAAAAAATTAATTTTTTTTTGAAAAAAAAAAAAAACATTGGCGGCAGGGGCCCCCTTATAAGTTAAAAACAAATTGGGGCCCCAAAAAAAAAATTTGGAGAAAAAAAAATTTTTTTGAAAAAAAAAAAATGGTGGCAGGGGCCCCCTTACAAGTTAAAAACAAATTGGGGCCCCAAAAAAATTTTAAAAAAAAAATAATTTTTTTTTGAAAAAAAAAAAAAACTGGTGGCAGGGGCCCCCTTACAAGTTAAAAAAATTTGGGGCCACCAAAAAGAAAATTAATTTTTTTTAAAAAAAAAAACCCAAAAAAAAACAATGGTGGCAAGGGGCCCCTTACGAGTTAAAAAAAAAATTGGGGCCCCAAAAACAAAAGTTTTAAAAAAAAGATTGGTGGCAGGGGCCTATAGAATATTAAAATAATACATTGGTGGCCAGGGGATTAAAAAAAAAAAAAACACAAACTGGTGTTCAGTAGAATTGAACTCATGGCTTCAGTACTTCAACTTCGCCTCCTTTCGTGACTTCGGGTCTTTTCACCGCTTCAGGACTTCGGCTTCGGCTGTTTTCGTGACTTCGGGTCTTTGCGCTTCTTCAGGACTTCGGCTTCGGCTGTTTTCGTGACTTCGGGTCTTTTCGGCGCTTCGTGACTTCGGGACTTCGGCTTTTTCCGTGACTTCGGGTCTTTTCGTCGCATCGGCTTCGGCTTTTCGGCACTTCCGCATTCGCCACTGAAGAGGCAAGACGTACGGCTCGGGCGCTCGTAAGGGGGGCCCGGATCTTCAAAAAAATGCAGCGCTGCCGGGCCCCCCTTCATGCCCGGGCCCGGTACGCTTGTCCCCCCTGTCCCCCCCTGATGGCGGCCCTGGGTGTGCCTCCCCAAGCCTTAAAGAGATGGTTCACATTTAAGTTAACTTTTAGTGTGTTATAGAATGGCCAATTCTAAGCAACTTTTGAATGGTCTAAATGATTTTTTTTTTTTTACAGTTTTTTAATTATTCGGCTATTTCTGACCCCAGCTTTCAAATGGGGGTCACTGACCCTATCTAAAAAACAAATGCTCTGTAAGGGTAAGGTCACACTTAGATTCGGAAGATTTAGTCACCGGGCGACTAATCGCCTCTTCTTTGGGAACGACTAATCTCCCCAAACTGCATCCCTGTGTCTTCCGCCTGCTACAATGAAAAAATGCCTGCGGCATGGCACTCGCGGTGCTTCATTTTCCGAAGTCGCCTGAAAACGAAGCGCCGCGAGTGCCATGCCGCAGGCGTTTTTTCATCGTAGCAGGCGGAAGACACAGGGAAGCAGTTTAGGGAGATTAGTCGCCCCAAAGAATAGGCGATTAGTCGATGGGCGACTATCTCCCGAACCTCACAGTGTGACCTTACCCTAAGGCTACAAATGTATTGTTATTACTACTTTTTATTACTCCTCTTTCTATTCAGGCCTCTCCTATTCATACTCCAGTCTCTTATTCAAATCAATGATTGATTGCTAGGGTAATTTGCACCCTAGTTACTAGATTACTGAAACTGCAAACTGGAGAGCTGCTAAAAAGCTAAATAACAAATAATAAAAATGAAAACCAATTGCAAATTGTCTCAGAATATCATTCTCTGTATCATACTAAGGGCTCTTACACACGGGCGGTTTTACTTGCGCTCCCCTGCGTTGTGCTTTCTTCCGTTCAGCCGCAGGGGAGCGCAGGAGTAGCCACACTCAATTATTGTGAAGTGGGCTGTACTCACACAGACGCATGTATGCGCCGAACGCAAGTGAAATGCAACATGCTGCGTCCCACCTGCATTTGGTACTTACATGCGTCTGTGTGAGTACAGCCCCCTTCACAATAATTGAGTGTGGCTACTCCTGCGCTCCCCTGCGGCTGAACGGAAGAAAGCTCAACGCAGGGGAGCACAAGTAAAACCGCCCGTGTGTAATAGCCCTCAAAGGTGAACAACCCCTTTAATGAAAATCCACCTGTGCTGTGCAGCTTTGCAGAATAGTTTTCAATCTGGTACATTAACTGGAATGTCTTGTGCTTTAATTTATAACGTACAATGTACTTAGCCTAACTGGCGTAACACTGGGAGTTGTAGTTTTGCCACATTAGGAGCAATGAAGGTTGCTATCATTGGCATGGGGAACCCTTCAAAGCAGCAGCTCGCATATATCAAATAAAGGCCTTCAACATCTGCGGTCATTAAAGCACATTACAAATCAATTGATAGCGTGGAGTGAGTTTACATTGATTTACGCAGATCAAGAAAATGCCATTTTTAAATGTTTCTTTGAAATAAAAGGATTCACATCACATGCTAAATCAATAAGGAATGCTTTTGTTGATCCTGCTGGGTCAGAAATGTCAGGCCTTTTAACGGATTTTTGAGAATAAAAAGCACTCTTTTCCAAGGGTTAGCAAATTGTGTCCAAAACATTAATATATTATTAAGGGGTTTTGGACCCCAAATTACAAACTTGCCAAATGAAAGAAATTGTTCTGAACAACTTTCTAATACACATTTGTTACACATTTAAATCCACTAAAAACTTCTAATTAATGTATATTGGAAATTTGCTTAAAATTAAGTAACATTCATTTTTTAGGTTTTCATCCCTATTAATCAATGTTTGTCATTTATCTTCGTTATTTCTTTTCGGCATCGGTTCAGTTATACAGATGGTTGGGCATAAAATGCATGCATTGCTAAGGGTACATACAATTACTTACATTTTATTCTTTTGTTGCAGAAAAGACACAAGGCAGATAACACTGTTAATAAAAAGAAAACCATAGGTAAGTTCATATATAATATATAGCTGTTTTGTGATTGCTTCTACTTGGGACCTGGAAACTGCAAAACTGATGTCAGATATCCACTTATTTAGCTGCCCCTTTAAAGTTCCCCATAGACGTGACGATTCTTCTTGCCGAGCGACTGATTTTAGGGAAGCCCGGCCAATCCTTCGAAATTATCGTGCGGTTAGTGGGATTCGAACGATCGTACATCTTACGATTTTTCAGCCAACATCTGTCAGGAAATTGATCAGCCAGGTCAAAAAATCTTTGTCGGTCCCAGTGCAATCTATCTATGTTTGCAGGGCCAAGCAGGCAGCTCCCCTTTGTTTTCCTGGCAAAGTGGTCTTTTTAGTTGATGGTCAATACGTACGATCGTTCCGAGAAAATCGTGGTCTCACGATGAGGATCTGATCTTTTAAAAATCTCAACATCTATGGCCATCTTAACACTTTTTGTGATTGGCCGATGATTTACTGTGATTACCCTGCCCCAACCAACCCTTGTAAGTCTCTAGCCTACATAGACCCTTCCCTGTTCCCAGTACTGCAGGGTAATAACCACATGTAGATTTACCTCTGCTGGTGGAGAAACTGCAGATTTGTCCCCTTCAACCCCTGTATGTATAATAGGAGTGGAATCCACCTTGCACTTAGGCTTGACACCTGGCCGGCATTTTACCTGCCTGGCTGGTAAAAATGATGGTTGATCCCAATGTTATTAATAGGGAAAAAAGATAAATATATAGGAAGGCCGGTATTTTTTATCAGAAAAAATGGCAACCCTACTTGCACTGCACACACACGGTGTGCTCAAGTGTGCAAATCCACTCCAAGTAGATCATTTTGCACATGTAGGGGGCCAAACCTGCTTTTTCTCTTCTGGCATTTTTTCAGTTGCTGGGGTTACCCCAAACAAAATGTATTTTCTTTTACTTATACTACATACTTAAAGGGCAGCTGTCACCTCCAAATTGTTTCACCCACTGGAGGTGCTGTTGGGGGAAAAAGTTATTCTTTTAAAAAGAAATGGCCCCCACTAGCGCTAGGGCACCCACACTGGGAGGGAGCTTCTTATAAGGACGGCCATTTCTGGCACTGTGAATTTGTGCCGTAGCTTTTGCTTGTTATGAGCATGCATGCGAAGATCAGGAGAAGTGCTCATTATACTCATGCGCGCCACACAACATGGAAACCCTGGAGTTCCCTCACAGCAAAGGTGGGCTAGCACTTGCGGGGCCATTAAAAAAAATGCTATTGTTTCCTCCAACTGGTGTGCAGGCTCTAGTAGCCAACATGTCTGGTGGGTAACAGTTTGGGGGTGACAGGTGCCCCTTAAGCTGTGTTCTAATGGAGAATCAACACTCACCTTTCTAAAAAAGTCTCCATGCTGTGCTTATTCTTCCCCACCACCACAAGAGGGAGTGTAGCTGTGTAGACTATGTTATGAAATTGTAGTTTGACTTTTACAGGGGTGCACCTGGATCTGCTGACTCCCCCTGCCACACTACTCCCGCTTAAAGGGATGGTTCACCTTTAAGTTAACTTTTAGTATGTTATAGAATGGCCAGTACTAAGCAAATTTTCAATTGCCCGTCACTTTTTATTTTTTTATAGTTTCTGAATTATTTGCCTTCCCCTTCCAGCATTCAAGTGGGGGTCACTGATCCCTACTAAAAACAAATACTCTGTAAGGCTAGAAAGGTATTGTTATTGCTATTGTTATACACTTTGGTTTGTGTGTTTGATATAAGAATAACTAAACACAGATATCCCACTTTTCCCATTTAACACAGAAAATTGCGTCACAGCATCCCATCTAATTAAAGCATTCACCATTGTGAACAATGTTGCTTTGGTATGCTAATGAAAAGGTAAAAGATGACTTTAAGATAACACAGTTTCTGCAATTAATCCCGAGTCATGACGAATTTAACTCACAAATCCAAGTGGCTTCATCTGTACTTTTTATAACTCCTCTTTATATGCAGGCCTCTCCTATTCATATTCCTGTCTCTTATTCAACTCAATGCATGGTTTCTAGGGTAATTTGAACCATAGCAACCAGATTGCTGAAACTGCAAACTGGAGAGCTGCTGAATAAAAAGCGAATTAACTCAACAACCACAAATAATAAACAACGAAAACAAATTGTCTCACGATATCCCTCTCTACATCATACTAAAAGTTAACTCAAAGGTGAACAACCCCTTTAACTCCAGCATACTGATTTTGTATGTGCGGAGGGCGGGGGACAAGTTCTATTGCACTCACCAAATTGGCAAATTTTCTATAGAAAAAAATAGAGATTTGGATATTTAAGTTAATAGAGGCAACTCCTGGTACAGTGGTGTCTGAGGCAAGTTTCTCAGTTCATCTCATGGTTGAACGTCACTTTTCTTTCCTTTGCATTTTCTCTTTTTTCACATGGTGTTAGGTGCCGGTATATGAAAAAAACACTTTTCTTTTTTCAGTGCTGAAAGGGGGAACATGGCAAAACATGGTCTGGAGAGAGGTAAATGCTTTATTTACAGCTGCTTTAGTTAATAGCAAGTTTGGTGTGCATGCATGTTCTACATGGGATAGTATGTCATCTATAGATCCTGTAATCTTCCTTGGTTTGCTAAAGGTGAGAATGGGTATAGCAATCATTAAATCAGTAACAAGAGGCAACGTATGATAAAAGCTATATATTTTAAGTAGAGATGTACCAAATTCAAGATGTGGTTTAGGCTTCCACCAACTCCAGTCGTGACTTTAAAGCACTAGGCAGCTGAAGTTGACATTTTTTACTTCTTTGATTTTTCTATGTTGCTTATAGTTAAATTTGCAAATTAGGGTTCAGATTAGGTTCAGCATTCATCTGAATCATCTTTTGTGAAGGAGTCACTGTCTAAATCCAAATATGATGGATTAGGTTTATACAAAACTGCTGTCTCTTCATATTTAAATAGGACTCTAGTCCATTGTTTTCTCATTTTCTTATAATCCCAATGAACAGAGGCATAATTACTCCTCTGGTTTTTATATCCAGTTTTCTTAAACTATTCTAAAAGTACATTGGTTTTGCCCCACTCTGCCTGTGCTTTGCTTTCTTTAGCTCTTATAGAAAAATGATTGCATTTTATTTATTTTACCATAAATCTTCAGAGTGTGATGTTTTGGGCCCTGCATATCATAGTCATCTGCAGCTGTGAGAAATCTAGGAATTGAGGATCATTGGTTCTCCATCTGGGAAACTCCTAATTAATCGATTGTAGAGCACTGTTGCATGAACATTGGATAACAATATTCTAATTAATTCAATTAATGTAAAGTAAGCTATTCCACAGTACCTTAAAAACAATTTTCATGCAAACTATGGCAATAATTAAACAGAGATCTACTCAGCTTTGTTTGCACCAGTATGAAGAAAAAAATTATCCTAATGCATTCTCACATTTAAAAAATCTTTGAACTTCACTGTTCTTTCCGAATGGCAAAGGCAATGTCAGCTGAAATGATTTGTCAGTATTGCCGTAAATAAACTTCCTGGAAGTGATTTCTTAGAGAAATTTGGCCATGCACCTTCATGCTCTGTTCACACACTGTCATGCACAAGTTTGCCGTTACATGCCAATTTAAAAGCTTTTGAATATCCAAGATCCAATAATCCTTCCAGACAACACTCAATTATGAGCAGCCAGGTACAACTGACTCCACAGCACTCGTTTGGATGTAGAATTAAGGACCCACAAAATTAGGGATAGATAGGAGGTACAAGCTTGCCAAACTGAAAACAAGTATTCCAATTTATTGTAACTGAATTCAGTAATCCAGTGGCTGAATGACCTTTTCAAGATTCCTTGGGATTACAACTTTTGGTCAACTTCACCCAAAACAGTTTTACGGATATAAAAGAATATTTGTTATTGTTAGAATATTGTTATTCAGCCACAGAATATGTAAGTAAGACAGCAGATCTCATCTTACTGATCTTCAAGTTGGGCTTTTAGTTGCATCTAGGAGAGCAAATTGGTATTTTCTACAAATTTCATCCCACCCCCTTCCCAAAAAGGCTCTAGGATCCCCCAGGGGAAATAGCCCTATAAGAAACACTGCCCTAATCACATAATAATTCATGTTTTGCCGAGTTTAGGTTGGATACATTGCAACGCATGCATGTTCATCATCATCATCATCATCATCATCAGTGTTTGGTGATGGATACAATTTGTTGTGCTAAATGTCTATGTGAAATCCTTGTTGTTTTATGGTTCTCATAGTATTGATTTTACAGTCTAAACACAAAAGTAATCATTAAGGAAGCACATGTTTACTCTCTTTTCCTCTTACCTGCTGCGTGGCTGCCCCTGGATTGACAGGTGGCAGTTGGAGACATTGTGAAGGTTACCAATGGCCAACACCTTCCAGCTGATATGATCATTTTATCTTCCAGGTCAGATCTTGTGATTGGGTGTCAAAATGCTATACTCTGGTGAACCAGTAGGGTTTCTTCTAAAAGAGTCTGTATTGCTGCTGTAAAGTGAAATGTTTCCTTGATGTCAAACCTCAAGAGAAGGTCCCCTGCATGGGCCATAGTCTAGACATCACAGCAGCACCTCATCAATGTCCTGTGGGTAGCCCCTCCTGTAACTGGACAACAATTGTGATTGGAAACTTTCAACAAAACATGGAAGTCTAATCTAATTCTAAATAGATCTGTGTTGGGTTGACAATATAACCTTCTGTGTGTATTTATTTATTTAAGTCCCCACCTTTTTTCCATACAATGCAATGTTTCCACTGCATAAGGACTTGGAGATTAAAGTAGCCCAGTTTTGAGATCTTCATATTTCATATAACTTATACTTACCCCAATACTAAGCTTTGAAGTGCTAATTTGTTCAATACGTAGAGCTGTAGTTAACCGTAAATCTCTATTCCAATGTTGTGTAGGCCTTTGTAACCATGCATGGGACCAAAAGGAGTGGCATCTGATCAGGCTTTATTTAGATATATATATACAGTATATCCCAGTTTAAAATCAAAACAAGTACCACTTGCCCAAGACTTTATCTATAGGGTTGATTTTCAGTTTAATCCTGATGACGTTTGTTCAGTTTCCTATGGATTTACAAAACATATCATTGTAGGCTATTATACGGAGACAGAAAATGACCAAACTTACCAGCAAAAATGATCAGGAACAAAGTGGACAGTAACCACTCAGACATTCAAAATGTCCCATAGTTATCGCATATATTAAGTCCTGCAAATGCATGAGAATGAGTGAATTCTTATTTATAAATGTTACAACATATTCCTTCATTTAGATGCAACATAAACTTTAGCTTGTTGTTTTCCTGGAAAATATTGTTGGCAGCATATGCAGGGCAAGGAATCCTATTTGTTCACCAGACATGAGATGCATGGTCTGCTGCTACGTAGTGTGTGTGCTTCTCTATATTCTTTTCTAAGTCTGAGACACCAGGACTATACTTGTGCACCTGTAGTATCCTGAATGTCATTGGCCAGAGAGAAAGGACCAGGTGACCAAATATAAAAATGTGTCCCTCTTGACTTTTGAGTTTTTCCTACTGCCTTTATCTTATTAATGTAGACCCTTTTCTTAGGAACCATAAGCTAAAAAATTGGTTAATTTATAAGATGCACTTCTCATGCCTAGGTATTTATTTATTTCTTATTCAATAATTTTTTGCATGTGGAAGAGGGATGCAACAAACTTCTGTGCAAGAGTTTCATTTGTATTATTTTAAAGAGCATATGGTGTTGTTTTTATTAGTTGCCCTTATTTTAATTTGTAAATTAGGGATTGGATTCGGTTCAGTATACCTGGCAAAACACCCTTGATAAAATAACTGAGAAGTTTATTTGGCTTATCTTGCTTAATGCCTTTAAAGGATAAGTAAACCTTTAAAATTAGTGAATGTAAAACTAATGCGAGTGCTTTTCTAAGCACTTTTGTCATTTACATTCATTATTTATTTTCTTTTAATTTCAAGATATTAAGGGATACATGTACTGTTAATATGAATGAATTTTGTTACAACAGCTCCACCTGCTGGGAGTTTCTCCTGAGTTGTCAGGAGAAAGAAAGAGGCTGCTCTGATGTTTTTCTGCTTAGGAATAAAACTAGAAACCTTTCTCACATCTTTCCTAAGCAGAAGAACATCAGAGCAGCCTCTTTCTTTCTCCTGACAACTTCCTTGACTACTTGCTGGTCAGACTGGTGGGAAAATGACCAGCAGGTGGCGCTGTTGTAACAAAATTCATTCATATTTACAGTACATGTATCCCTTAATATCTTGGAATTAAAAGAAAATAAATAATGAATGTACATTGCAAAATTTCTTAAAAGAACATTTACATTCATTTTACATTCACTTATTTTAAAGGGTTTACTTATCCTTTAAGACCAGGCCTCTTTAGATCCACATAGGATGGTCTTGTGATGAAAACAACTGAGAAGTTCTGTTGACTCATCTTGCTAAATGCCTTTAAGACTAGTCCTCTTTAGATCCCAAAATGATAGTCTTGTGACGTTTAGACCTACCTGTTATAGTGCAAGAGCAGGTACCTATATGCTGCTTGTATGTCTGTCTATTCTTTCTGTGACTTTCAAGGCACTGAACATTGGTACCAGTTTTTTGGATTATGTGATTTTTTTTGTTTGTGTGTAGTTTATTTACCCTGGTATCAGAAGATGCCTCAAAACAGGGATCCAAAACATGCATTATTTAATGCAAAAAGTGCAAAAGATTGTGTGGGTTGTACAGCCCCACAATTAGGTCTCATTTCAGTCTAACAGAACTTTGGTTGTGCTCTTTTTCAGTGAACCACAAGCCATGTGTTACATTGAAACATCCAATCTCGACGGAGAGACAAACTTAAAAATACGACAGGTAATGTATATACATATTTCTGATATAGGGGCACCAAAGCCTCTATGGAGAATAGAAATTGCTTGTAACTAGCACCAGCCAAACCTTTCTTTAGGGACAATCTGTCTTCTTATTCCCACTCATCTACCATCTAGAGGGGATCTCCAACACTTTTTTTACCTGTGAGCCCCTATATGGACTGGCAGCCTACATGAGGCTCTGTTTGGCAGTACACCTGGTTTTTATTCAATCAAAACATGTCCACAAACCAGGAATTCAAAAATAAGCACCTGCTCTGAGGCCACTGGGAGCAACATCCAAGGGGTTGGTTAGCAACATGTTGCTAGGAAGCCACTGGTTGGGGACCACTGATCTAGAGGGATCTAAAGAACACTTTAAAGGCAAGACGAAGAGTCCTGTCTTTTCTGGGCAACCTCAAAAGAGCCTAAAGCTCACAATAATCTTCTTCCAAATGAAAACACTAAATGGCTCTGAGATCCCATTATCCCTTAAGTCCTTATAACCACACCTGTAGGATCAGGTTTTTTTTAGCACTACTTAGGTTTTCAGAACATACTAAGTTTTTCTATTTTTCTGCAAAATATGGTTGTACAGAAATATGGTTAATTATTTACCACCTTCAGCAGAATTAATCTTCCAATATCTCCCACTACTTGAATCTAAAAAATAAAAATGTCCCCTACAGCCTTGGGGGACTTATTTTGGCTCCACTGTGAATTAATATTAAATAGTACTATGATGTGTGACTAATATTTGTGTGTTCTTTTCATATGTGGCTGCTGGATCTAGGGTTTACCAGCAACCTCAAACCTTCTATCCGAAGAGGACTTGATGAAAATAACTGGAAGGATAGAATGCGAAGGCCCTAATCGACATCTTTATGACTTCATTGGAAACCTGCGCCTAGGGACCAACAAGTGAGCAAGAAGTTCTCTCTTTCCTATGGGAATTTTACATATCTGGCTAAACATTAACCAGATATTCATTTATATATATGTATTCATGAAAAATAATAATAAGAGCCATAAATCCTTATAAAAAAGCAGCTTTGTGATGTTATCAGTTATAATCGGTGCTTATTGATGCCATTTCTTTCAGGACCCACCAAAACTTGTGTTTTCTAATAAATAATACAAGTTTTGGTGGGTCCTGAAAGAAATGGCATCACTAAGCACCGATTATAACTATAAAAGTGTAATAAATAAGGTACTTCCTGATATAAAAGAGGAAGATATTAAATTTTGGAGTATGGTCATGGAATTCCTTAGTTATTTACAATATCCTTATATTATACAAAGGGGGTAGATTATTTACTATCTATATATATATATATATATATATATATATATATATATATATATATATATATATATATATATAATCATATTGTTTCAGATTATTTACTATCTATATATATATATATATATATATATATATATATATATATATATATATATCATATTGTTTTGCTTATTAATTTAAACGTGATAAAAGGGATATGACAGAGAGGCGCAAGGCAAGCCTGTACATGGCCTGACATTTTACATGTGCTGTTATTCTGCTTAAAGTACAAGGGTCCTTTTGTGGAATGAGCTTGCACATGCCCCTATACACTGTAAAACAGCTACATTTTAACACTTGCCAAGCGACACACTGTAGGTGGTTGCCAGTGCAAAGTGGTGATTCTCCAAGCAAGGCGCTGAAAACTTTTTGAAGATGGAAAGAAAAAGAATAATGATGAAACTGGATGTTTCAACTAAAACTCTGGGATGAATATAACAGAATATGACATTTTAATAATGTATATGTATATTTTTTAGCCCTGTTCCTGTTGGACCTGAACAGATCTTATTAAGAGGAGCCCAGATCAGAAACACCCAGTGGGTTATTGGAATAGTTGTGTACACCGGACATGACAGTAAATTAATGCAGGTAGTACAGTAATTCTTTTAATTTGTATTTGATATTTGCATTACCTTTTATTTTTGAACACTAGAAACATCATGGTTAAGGAGTGCTCTTTACTGAAAGTCTGTGTATGAGCTCCAGGGTATTTATGGTTCTAGTAGACATGCCATCTGGCTTAGTTAGATTTCAATAAGTTGGTATGCTGCGGAATTTTAACAGTCCTTCCCTTGTCGTTCAGTACATGCAATTAGGAAGTATCTTACAGGCTGACCATATAAGTGTCCTTTCCTGTTAGTCTTATCATTGGACAGAGCTGACATCATGATATTTAGTAGATCGTTCCTGGCACCAGCACAGTTCTCCTCCATGATTTCAGCAAGCTTGTCCTCTTGATTGAGACACAGAAATGTAAAACAGTGATTGAGATACATGGAGAGTACAGAGTGCAGAAATGTAACTGGAAAACAGTCATAACAAAGTAGATACACGCGGTAGAGGACAACGCTGGCCTAACTGCTTAATCCGAACTATCCCTATATGGGCGAAAGAAAGGGGGACTTGTTATGCCTTCTTTTACTTCAAAATTCTGTGTGCAATTTTAAATTGGCTTTATAATTAATAAAAAAGGTCTACACTATTTTCTGTGCTCTGTATCTCTGAAATAGTAAAGAAGCAACTCCAGGCAAGACATCAATTTTTTTGATGTGTGCAGAAGTACCCACCTGCCACTAGCACGTGGTGAATCCATAAAGTGTTAAATATACACACTTTGGGCTACGTAAAGGTGGAACGTGAGAGTGGATGGTGTTGTGGAACTACAACTACAGACACTATATTATTTTTTCTTTCTGGTTCCTTCCTTTTCGATTTCTCCATCTGCTAATTACTTAAAGGAAAACTATACCCCCAAAATGAATACTTAAGCAACAGATAGTTTATATCAAATTGAATGACATATTAAAGAATCTTACCAAACTGGAATATATATTTACATAAATATTGCCCTTTTACATCTCTTGCCTTGAACCACCATTTCGTGACTCTATCTGTGCTGCCTCAGAGATCACCTGACCAGAAATACTACAACACTAACTGTAACAGGAAGAAGTGAGGAAGCAAAAGGCAGAACTCTGTCTGTTAATTGGCTCATGTGACCTAACATGTGGTTTGTATGTGTGCACAGTGAATCGTACGATCTCAGGGGGCGGCCCTTATTTTTTAAAATGGCAATTTTCTATTTATGATTACCCAATGGCACATACTACTAAAAAAGTATATTATTATGATAATGGTTCATTTACATGAAGCAGGGTTTTACACATGAGCTGTTTTACTCAGTATCTTTTAATAGAGACCTACATTGTTTGAGGGGTATAGTTTTCCTTTAATTTCCCTGAGCTTTTTTAGCACTGACTCGTTTAATTGTTTGGATCATAACAAAGTACTGTAAGTAAGCGGAGAGGAGCAAAACAGAAAAAACAGCAGATGAGGGCCACCGTTATCTCATAACATTGCTAAAGTGAAACAACACATTGTTGTTTGAGCCATTCAGCCATAAGTTCAAGAATATAAAGATTGGAAATAAATGTTACCCCCTAAACTCATCTTCAAATTGAGCTTTTTGGAGAATCAAGGAGAAGAAATAGGCTTACGCTAAATGGACTTCACTACTGTCCCAGGCCTACCTAGGTTTGGAAACCACTGTTGTAGAGCTTTCATACTATTCATTTTTGTTTATTTTTTTGCAGAATTCGACAAAAGCGCCACTCAAGAGATCGAATGTTGAAAAAGTGACAAATGTGCAAATCCTGGTTTTGTTTGGCATTCTCCTGGTTATGGCTCTTGTTAGCTCAGTTGGAGCCCTATTATGGAACTGGAAATATGAAGGAACCAACTGGTACCTAGGAGATAATGGTAATGTTGCAAACTACTGTTATTTAGGACATTTACTAACCATTTTGGCTTTTTCACAAAGTGTTCGCCATCTTTGAGTAATGGTGCAGAGGGATTCCATTGTTTCACATGGAGGAAGTCCTTATGCACACGTAGGGGACTGCTAAATGGTATCCCGATTTACTGTGCATTTCCCTAAAGTTTGGCCACTACAGGGGCCCTTAGTTTAATTGAGGGAGTAATTCCCTCCCCTTCCTGAACTTGGCCGCTAAGTAACACTTTGTAATAATATATATTGAATGAGCCATGTGGTCTCAGGGCTTTTTGCCAGAGGCTTTTGCCCAAGACTCCTTTAAGTGGAAGGGAGCCACTAAATGGAGCATATTCTTAGTGCAGGGCTAGTAAGGGTTAGCTAGATCCTGTCATATTAGATTAGATTAGGGCTACCTATATGAGCAGCTCTTGGCTCCACCAAGTATTAGAAGGGATTCAATCCCAAATTCATTGTTGCCTAGTCCAGGAACCAGACAGGTTATAGGGATTAGATAGACTCCCACCTGGGTTCCACTTAATAGCTGTCCCCCGAGGAAACAGGAGAAACTCTGGGAGGACTGCATATTCCCCTCTCTCAAGCTCTACAGAGGAATTGCTCTGCTACTGGCCTTCTTTGTTAGTATGTACTGACTGCTCAATGACTCTGTATCGTTGCTATACACAAATACCACCTGAATGCAAATCCTGTTTTTAGAACCATCACACGTTTTCAGCTCTTGATTGCTATCATAATATCCCCTTCTATAACTGACCACAGTTTCTCGCTGTTTCTCATATGTTTGTTTGAGAAACAAATTCTATAGCCATACATCCTTTATCGTACATATCTGTCTCTGTCTACTATTGGTTATATTTATATAGATTTGTGTTTGTGCTGGAGTGAATACCCATTACTGACCTAGTTACCTGTGAAACTCTTTTAACAGATGCAGTCTCTACGAATTTTGGTTACAACCTTCTGACCTTCATCATTTTGTACAACAATCTCATTCCTATCAGTCTTCTGGTGACTTTGGAAGTAGTAAAGTTTACCCAGGCTCTTTTTATCAACTGGGTAAGTAGCAGCTCTATAAATGTAAATGTCTTTCATATTTTGTTACTGTTAAGAAGATCAGTACCACTCCCAGGTATAATAAACCTTCTCTTGACTGGTTGGTACAACTGCATTATACAGCCCAAGTAATGCTGACATCAAAACAATTCACTTTTCAGATTTTTATCTGCCAAATTTTCTTAGGATGTCCCAAAGGTTCAATGTAGTTTTGAGGTTCTCCAGATGATAATGATATCTTTTTAAAGGGCATGTAAAGGCAAAAAAAATAAAATCCCATTTTTACTTTCTTTAATGAAAAAGAAACCTATCTCCAATATACTTTAATTAAAAAATATGTATGGTTTTTATAAGAAACCTGACTGTTTCCCGCCCCCGCTTACTTCCCAGCCATGCAGAACTCAAGCAGCTTTGTTTGTTTCCCTGTAGAGCAGTTGGCGACTGTGTAGAGATTTTTATTGGATTTTATTTTTGCCTTTACATCCCCTTTACTGTTTCCAACTCCAGCTGCAGGGATTTAAACAGATAAACTGGGATTCTATTTGGATTATTATTTTGCTGCAGCCACTGGTTTTGCAGAGTTGGAGAAAGTTTGTATTAAAACAATACAAAAAATATAAAATCCACATTAGATTACATGACAACACAGGACCCAGTGCAGTCTGTATATTCTGATTATTAATCAGTCTTGCTGTATCGGCTTCTGGCAGATATTATTTGACTATAATTTATGACGATCGATAAGCAGCCCAGATCACATTGAGCATGTGCAAAGTCTTGGTCTTGCAAAGACGTTCAACAAAGTTACAAGATGGTGACCCCCTGTGGCCAACTTTAAAAGCATAAAACATTTGTTTCATTAGGCTTGTGGTGCAGTAAGTTCATGTTTATGTTTAGTATACAAAATACAGCATTTCTAGCCTTATTCTATTTTAGACTTTACTTCCCCTTTAATGTGTTTCAGGACAGAGATATGTATTATTCAGAAACAGACACCCCTGCCATGGCAAGAACATCTAATCTGAATGAAGAGCTTGGACAGGTAAGCAATATGTATACAGTATATAACGTTACTGGGGAAATGTAATTTAATTTGATGGACCCAAAACCATATATCTTGTGGACCTCCTGGTGGTAGGTGATCGTTTTCTCTCTTTTACACTTGCCATTCCTTACTGCTCATGTCATTGAGTTTGATGACATTGTTGAGGCACAAACAGGCAAATTTTAAAGGGGAAGCCACATCTTGATAAAAAAACACAAGGGTTAAGCAATTCTCTCCTAAAATTGTATGTACTGGCCAATGCCATAGAGCAGGAGAGAAAATACAATATGTGAAGGTTTTTTTTGCCTTCCTGTGGATCAGCTGAAATCAAAGATAGAAGTATTTGTCTACTTATGGAAGAGTTCTGGAGAGTTGCTTCACCATCAAAGTCTACGGGAGTTAGAAATAGTACATTTACGAAATCAAAAAGAAAAAAGGTTAGAAATGATGCCTGAAATTTCTCACTTGCGAGATTCAGCAGGGTAAAATTATGACAAACTTTGAAATCTGCCCTTTATTACCTATTGTAACAGTAATAGACTTTGTTCATAACCAGTGCTGAACATTCTGTTGCTGATCTAAACCCTGCATTCTCCTATGTGTGCTATTGTCTTATGAACCCCGTGGCTTGTTTTCTACAAAATTATGGAATTTTAGAGAATTCAATGAAATTTCAGCTACTTGAAAATGGTGTAGCACTGTCCCCAACCAGTGGCTCACAAGCAACATGTTGCTCTACAACCCCTTGGATGTTGCTCCCAGTGGCCTCAAAGCAGGTGCTTATTTTTGAATTCCTGGTTTGGAGGCAAGTTTTAGTTGTATAAAAATCAGATGTACTGTCAAGCAGAGACTCCTGTAGGCTGCCAGTCCACATAGGGGCTACCGATAGCCAATCAGGGCTCATAACTAACACCCCAGGAAGTTTTTTCACACTTGTGTTGCTCTTCAACTTTTTTTTTTTTACGTTTGAATGTGGCTCACAGTATAAAAAAAAGGTTGGGTATCCCTGGTGTATAGATTTTAAGGTATATTTACACTTCTAAGGTAACAGTCATGCAAATTATTGCCCAGCAGTGTTGTCCTATATACTGCCATTATTTTTTTAAAGCTCTTCTTGAGAGCTGCAACAGTTGATGAGCTTTTTGCGCTACTCAGCTGCTCTGTTAGGCTAATGGCACATGGAGATTGAGAGTTTTGGCATGGAGGTCCATCTGTCACTGCATTATGTCCATCAGCCAGGGAGCTGGCTGATGGACAGAGACTGTTAGACTGGATCATTTTGGTGCAGAGACTGGTAGACTGGATCATTTTGTGTGCCATTGTTATCCAGTGAATGCCAGTTGCAGACAAAACATCCCAGTGCCAGCAAACTAAGGATGTGTGATCAGATGCAGAATAACTCTAAAAATGCACAGCCTGCTGCTAAAAACTCTGTGCAGGTATGGGACCTGTTATCTAGAATGCTCGGGACCTGGGGTTTTCCGGATAACGGATTTTTTTTGTCTTCTAGAAAATCATGTAAACATTAAATAAACCCAATAGGCTGGTTTTGCTTCCAATAAGGATTAATTATATCTTAGTTGGGATCAAGTACAAGCTACTGTTTTATTATTACAGAGAAAAAGGAAACCATTTTTAAAAATTTGGATTATTTGGATAAAATGGAGTCTATGAGAGACAGGCTTTCAGTAATTCGGAGCTTTCCGGATAACAGGTTTCCGGATAACGGATCCCATACATGTTCTGTATCATCTGCAAGGGCATAAGAAAGTTATATGAATATACAAATGTTGCACATATTGGTGCAACAGCTTCATTAGATTAGATATTACCTTTTACAGTGCTGTCCTCTTAACCAGCCGTTTAGTTTTATTTTAGCAGTCATATAATGGAAACTTGTATATCTTCACATATATTGGATCAGTATCCCGGAGCTTTTGGAACACAAGACATATCATCACATAAAACTCAGCGTACATTTAAAAATAGCCTTGGAAATGTGCAAAGTATTCCCGTGTCCAAGAGAATTTCTGCTGAACATTCATTTGTGCAAAACTTGGCTTGTGCTTAAACCCTTTATCTGAACCGCATCGCAAAGTGCTTGGCTAATAACGTCAAAATGTCTTGATGTGGTTTCACTAATCTCTATTGCCAACTTATTTTAGCCATCTGTTCTTCTCAAATTTTTTGGGCTAGATAATATCATATAAAGTGGGGTCTGTAAACAAGCTAGATTCTCTGGCCTAAGTTACATTATTCACTTAAAAAATGAATATTTTAATGTCCCATTTATTAACTCAATAGCCAGTGCAGTTATTTTGATATGTAATGTAGTTTTTTTAGTCTTACTGCTTATATACTTATCATATACAACTTATTACTGGAAATTAATAAATCATAGTCTTTGTTTCCTTGATTCAGGTGAAATATCTTTTTTCTGACAAAACTGGGACTTTAACATGCAATATCATGCACTTCAAGAAATGCAGCATTGGTGGAATTACCTATGGGTAAGTACAAAGAGCATTATCCCCATTGCTTAGAGCAAAAATTAAAGTGTTTTAAAGTACAGGTTTTAAAGTACAGGTATGGGACCTGTTATCCAGAATGCTCTGGACCTGGGATAACGGATCTTTCCATAATAATTCCATACCTTAAACTACATAGTAAGTAAATACCTTACTATGGGTCGAATATCGAGGGTTAATTAACCCTCGATATTCGACAATCTAAGTTAAATCCTTCGAATATCGAAGTCGAAGGATTTACCGCAATTTGTTCGATCGAACGATTAAATCCTTTGAATCGAACGATTCGAAGGATTTTAATCCATCGATCGAACGATTTTCCTTCGATCAGAAATTGACCTTCCCCATAAGCTAACATTGGTGCTCGGTAGGTTTTAGGTGGCGAAGTAGGGGGTCTGAGTTTTTTTTTAAAGAGACAGTACTTCGACTATCGAATGGTCGAATAGTCGAACGATTTTTAGTTCGAATCGTTCGAGTCTAAGTCGTAGTCGATGGTCGAAGTAGCCAAAAAAATACTTCGAAATTCGAAGTATTTTTTATTCTAATCCTTCACTCGAGCTTAGTAAATGTGCCCCTTAGTCTTCAAAAAATCATTTAAAAATTAAATAAACCCAACAGGCTGAATCTGCTTCCAGTAGGATTAATTATATCCTGGTTTAGATCAAGTACAAGGTACTGTTTTTTATTTTTGTTATAGAGAAAAGGGAAATCATTTTTAAAATTTTGGATTATTTGAATAAAATGTTGTCTATGGAAGTGGGACTTTCCGTAATTTGGAAAATTATCCAGAAAGCTCCGAATTAGGGGATGGCCGTCTCCCATAGACTCCATTTTTACAAATTTTTAAAAATTATTTCCTTTTTTACTGAAATAATAAAACAGTACTTGTACTTGATCCAAATGAAGCAAAACCTGCCTAATGGTTTATCTAATTTTTAAATGATTTTCAAGTAGATCTAAAGCATGAAGATTCAAATTACGGAAAGATGCGTTATCCGGAATACTCCATGTCCCAAGTATTCTGGATAACAGGTCCCATACCTGTATATAAATAAGCTGCAGTGTAGCCATGGGAGTTGCCTTTTATAAGTGAAAAACCTCAGATTACATAGCACATATAAAATTAGCTCTGTAGAATATAATGGCGTTCTACAGAGCTTATCTGTTATTTAAAGGACAAGGAAAGGCAAAAAAAGAAACCTATCTCCAATGTACTTTAATTAAAAAATGTGTACAGTTTTTATAAGAAACCTGACTGTATGCAGTGAAATTCTCCCTTCATTTACTGCTGTGGATTGGAATTGTCAGATGGTCCCTAACTGCTGAGCAGGGAAACAATCATACTTATGAACAGCAGGGGGAGCCCCCGCCTTACTTCCCAGCCATGCAGAACTCAAACAGCTTTGTTTACGACGATCCCTGAGCAGCCCAGACCACACTGAGCATGTGCACAGACTTGTATATATGCCAAAATATAAGGGCTCATTTCTATCTGGGAGGCAGGATCCATAGTCGATAAAACAGGTTTGAATCGCGATGTGTTTTTGCAAGTTTGAACGATGTTAACAGTTAGTGCCCAAAAGGAGGTCAAAGACCTTTGCTTCCTCAATTAATACATCTGTCTGTATTCTTGAGGGGCCAGTAGAGGGGAGACTCATAGGCGACTTGCCCCTTCCCATCCATTTACTTGTGCACTTTTCAGGTGTGCAACTTAGGAATCCATGAAAGTTGGAAGGTACCTAAGAGCCCTGTAGTCATCACCTGCCCTATGACAGTGGTCTTAGTAAATTTCCCGTATATATATTTTTATTTTTACGTGGGGCTTAAAGGGCTCTGTAATCTTTCTACCACAATAAACCAAAGGCATTTTCTATGCAATGACCATCAGAAAAAAAAGCAAGCATGGATAAGAGAAAGATCCACAGACCAAGTATTTTTCATGTCCATGCCCAGCTTAAAGGGGGAATAAAATTGCCCTCAAATTGACATTCATTGTTAAAGGAGAACTAAAGAAATAGGCTTGAAATGTTGTACAATGTGTTTTGTGCTTCTGTACCAGCCCAAGGCAACCACAGCCCTTTAGCAGTAAAGATCTGTGTCTCCAAAGATGCCCCAGTAGCTCCCCATCTTCTTTTCTGCTGATTCACTGCACATGCTCTGTGCTGCTGTCACTTACTGAGCTTAGGGACCCACTCACAATATACAGTACACATAGAATAGAAATGTCACAATATAAGGCTGATTAGTAATTAATACAGATAATTACTACATGGCAGCACAGAAACCATTACAATTAGCATCAGAATTTAATAATCAGCCCTGTAGCATCAGCTTATTACAGACCAACCTCATTTTCTGCTGGATAATTAGTGACGAGCCCTAAGCTTAGCTTCTCAACAGCTGCTCAGAGCCCACTGAGCATGTGAGTGTCACAGACACTTTCCAAGATGGTGACCCCCTGTGACAAGTTTGAAGTCCTGGATCATTGCTGCTATTGACAAGCTGAAACTTTAGGCTGGTGCAATATGTTCAGGATATAAAATATGGCATTTTTAGCCATATTCATTTTTAGGGTTTAATTCTCCTTTAAAGGGATCCTGTCATCAGAAAACATATTTTTTTCAAAACGCATCAGTTAATAGTGCTAATCCATAATTCTGCACTGAAATCCATTTCTCAAAAGAGCAGATTTTTTTAAATTCAATTTTGAAATCTGACATGGGGCTAGACATTTTGTCAATTTCCTAGCTGCCCCTGGTCATGTGACTTGTGCCTGCACTTTAGGAGAGAAATGCTTTCTGGCAGGCTGCTGTTTTTCCTTATCAATGTAACTGAATGTGTCTCAGTGGGACATGGGTTTTTACTATTGAGTGTTGTTCTTAGATCTACCAGGCAGCTGTTATCTTGTGTTAGGGAGCTGCTATCTGGTTATCTTCCCATTGTTCTTTTGTTTGGCTACTGGGGGGGGGGAAAGGGAGGGGGGTGATATCACTCCAACTTGCAGTAAAGAGTGATTGAAGTTTATCAGAGCGCAAGTCACATGACTTGGGGCTGCTGGGAAATTGACAAAATGTCTAGCCCCATGTCAGATTTCAAAATTAAATATAAAAAAATCTGTTTGCTCTTTTGAGAAATGGATTTCAGTGCAGAATTCTGCTGGAGCAGCATTATTAACTGATTCATTTTGAAAAATTTTTTTTCCCATGACAGTATCCCTTTAATGATATTAATCGGTGTCCTAGAATTCTCTCATTGCCTAGGGTACATACAGTACACTGATACAACTGACCTTGTTGTAAAGTGATGACCATCTAAGGCAAGTGTCTTTGGGCATCATAAAAAAAGCATCATTATGTACCTGTCTTTGATATATATTGTTCAGATAAATGCCATCCCATACATTTTACTGTTATGTGTTTTATTCTTATGACTGGAAGGCACTTTCCAGAATTTGAAAGGGAACGTTCATCTGAAGATTTCAGGTAAGAACATTCTATTAGCTGTACTATGTAGACTGCTGCAATCAGATATACCAAAGGACAGAGTTATATGTTGTTGAGAGTTCTAGGCAGTATATTTAAAAGGACCCTTTATAGCAGACCACTTACTACTTTGAAGGACTTCAGGGTAAGGAGACAGAAGCTGCATCAAACTATGTTCCAAGCCAGCAAGTCTTCCCCCTGCATCCATTCCACAGCTGCAGCACTCTGCTCCTTCCACTAGATGGCAGTAGTGCTACATAGAGCAAATTGCAAATATGACAGTTTTATTTCACAAATACATACAAAGACATGAATGCCATTTGCACTTAGTAAATTTACCCTCATATTTAAGTGTTTGCAAAACATGCAAAAATAGAGTTTATTTTCCACTTAGAAGAAAAGCAGCAGCTCTGCTATTTTACTTGTTTGCATTTATCTTGGCTGTTGCTATTTCAGGTGCAACCAAAGTGCCTGAAATATTTTTCTTAAGTGAAAGAAGTAAGGAACTGCGGTTATATAATGCGCAAGAGCCATTAATCAAAATATTTAAATGGTTCTAAATGTTTCACATGTCTTCGGTTACAGTTGGTGATTAATGATGTTACATGATTCGCACGACTCATTGAACCAAAAATAAATATATTACCACTTTCTAATAAAATATGGATATAAAGATTCCCCTTGGAGTTCCGTTACCTGTATGAAAGCACCTGGCTTGTGACCTTGAACCTTTATATGGCTTTGGGAAAAAGATTAAGTAGCACCTATGCAGGAGGAAGGAGTTCCCTTCCCCAAACAGCTTATAGAAGAATTGGGTGCATAAAATGTGCTGCTATTCTGAATGACAGGGGAACTGGTCGATGAATGTTAGTGCTCCAGGAGATAGGGTTCAAGTTTAGTTTTGAAGAGGCTCAGGGAGTGTTTGTTATGGAAGAGTTCAAAGTTGAAGACTGGAGATGGCAGTGGATGTGGTTGATTTGAGTTGACAGTGGCTCTGAGACACGTCCAGGAACAAGTGGAGACAATGAATTGAGATGCTGGAGGGGTGAAGGGTATTTGAGGTTAGAGTTATCATTTCCTTATTGAGTAGCCATGATTTTAACAAGGGTGGAGCAGATTCTTTCTTAGAGGAGAGCAGGAGAATTCCTGGAGCAGTTTTTTTAGAAGATGAAAAGATACAGTACAGGGTTGTTTTTTTATCACTTATCAGGGTCATACTGGGCTGGCAGGATACTGCGAGAAAACATGGTAGACCCCGGCCTTCATGGGCCCCACTGGCCCAGTCCGATCCCCTGTCCAGACTGTGTTCTCTCCAGTTCAGGTGATGATAGGTAAAATCTACAGGGCACATGGGGGAGGGGAGGTCGGACACCAAGAGGAGGACCCTTGAAGTCAGCCCCAGTCCAACCCTGTCGCTGATACATTGACATTAACTATAATTATATATTAATTATTCCTTTTACATATTGTATTCTAATTTACTGACTTGTAGGATATATATCATGCATCACTTTCTGTATAACCCACAATTTCGTTGAGTTTCTTGCTATTGTTAGACAAGTCCCTTTCTTCCACTTCCAAAAATCCTGCTCTCAGAAATGCTCGGACCTTGATATTCCATATGCTTACATAGCAGAAAACTGTACTTTAATCACATTATTTATTCTTCACACAAATTTATATTATTCCTTATTCCGGTGCCAAAATGGCTTGAGATGCGTTCCAGCGGAAAAATCATGTGGGCTTTCTGGCAGGCACAAGCACATGCTTGACAATTGCAAATGAATATGTTTATTTTTATGTAAAATCATATATATGTTAAGGGGTAGTGCGGTGAATTTAAATAGAGCATTGTTTTGACATAAAAAACCCTCGCTATGATGACAATCTCTTTTAAATTATTGCAATGGGGAGCCGAGTAAAAGCATTAGAATGACAGAATGCGTGCACTTGTATTAACGGAAAACTAAACCCAACATTATTAAAGGAGTATATCATTGTGACGTCATCGGCGGGTTGGGTCTATAAAAGGACCCCGGAAGCGGGTGCGGGCGGGCGCAGGTATTAGCAGGGCGGGTTATGGTCGGGTGCGGGTCAGGGAAACCCTGAGCCTCGCGCACATCACTAGTCCTCATGCTTTAAATAGGCTCATCATTTTAATTGATTATATTTAGAAGGAAAATAAAAGTTATAAGTAGTCTGGAGTGTTTTGCCAAAGCTTAGGCAACCCCCAGGGATTATAATCACTTGCCTGTAATTGTGTGCCAGGGCTTCGGTTTGCTTAAAGGAGTTGTTCTCCTTTGAGTTGACTTATAGGGGGTTATTTATCAAAGTCCGAATTTATCTCAATATTTTCTGCTACAAACTCCGATCAAATCCGCTCGGGTTTTTTTGCACTTATTTATTACTACATTTTCCCGAAAATTTGCTTTGTGGAAAAAAACTGATTTTCACGATTTTTTCGGATTTTTCATCCGGTTTTCACAATTTTTTTGGATTTTTCACCCGAAAACTCCGATTTTTGCCCGAAAACTTTAGAGTATTGCACGAAACCCAGCGCACATCAAAAAATCATTGGGACTTCTTCCATTAACTTATAATGCTACCTTGACAGGTCTGAGATGCCGGATTTTCAGACTCAAACTTTTCCATCCTCTGGGTTTAATAAATTCCGAAAAATTTGTGATTTTTTAAAAGTCAGATTTTATATAAAAAAAAAAATCTGATGATGGACTTCTGGTGCATTTTTTAGCAAACAGGATCACGGGCCCCTGGGTATCAGGAAAGCAATTATAATCACTAAGTGGTGCCTAAAATTTCGACAACCCCCCAGTGATTATACTATTATTTTTACTTCCAAATTGGACATTTAGGGGGTTATTTACTAAATCTTGAATTTATCTGGTTGGACTTTTTTGGGCAAAAACTGGAATTTTTCTTGTAAAAAAACCCTAGAATTTACCCGGATGCAAAAAGCCCAAATCCGAAAATTTTGCATCTCAGACCTGTCAAGGGTCCTGTATAAGTCAATGGGAGAGGCACCAATCTCAATTTAAAGATATCATGGTTTGTGCTTTGTTTAGCCTGAAAATCCAAAAAAATGTGGGGTTTTCGCATACCTCCCAACATTTTGGAAGTAAAAAGAGGGACAAAAATTTTGGCCACGCCTCTTTCTGTGGCCACCCCCCCTAATTACCATGTTCATTTTATAAAATTTGGCAGGTTTAAGTTTGAAAATATTTCTTCTTATCTAAACTGTTTTTTTATGTCTCAAAATTGTTACAAAGTATCTTATTTGCACCTGCTAGCTGTTCTGGGCTCTCTGCTAAAAGCCAATTAAGTTAGAAACTTTGTTTCATTTTCTGGCTGTTCAGTGCAGAGAAAATAGGGACTTTCCAGGACAAATGAGGGACTGCAGGTTGAGCTGTCAAAACAGGGACTGTCCGTCTGAAAAAGGGACAGTTGGGAGGTATGTTTTCAGGCAAAATCCGGAAAAAAACGAGAATCGGAATTTACGAGGTTTCGCTCCATTTTATTGAGTTTTTTCCCGAACTGATTAATTGAAGTTTTTTATTATTAAATAAAGTCAAATCGGGCATGGCCGTTTGGTCGTGTTTTTTTTGTTAGAAAATTTGTTTCATTTTCTGGCTGTTCAGTGCAGAGAAAATAGGGACTTTCCAGGACAAATGTGGGATGCATGTTGAGCTGTTAAAAGAGGGATTGTCCGTCTGAAAAAGGGACAGTTGGGAGGTATGTTTTCGGGCAAAATCCGGAAAAAACGGGAATCGGAATTTACGGGTTTTCCCCCCAACCGATTAATTCAAGTTTTTTTATTATTAAATAAAGTCAAATTGGGCATGGGCGTTTGGTCGTGTTTTTTTTTTTATAAAATAGAGATAAATTCAGAGTTCGGTAAATGACCCCTATAAACAAATTTTCACCATATTTTTCCTGTGTTGAGGAGTTAGGAGCAAAAAAATCATTTTATGAGAGCAAGCCAACTCATTTATGTCTTTTAGCCCTTTATTTAAATAACTTATCAGCTTCCCATCCACCTGGACCTTTCTGTACTTGCAATGAAACACGGCAACACTTGCATTTCTCTCACTGGAATATGTTTAGCTTAGATGTATATATGAGCACATACATTATCAGTAAAATAGAAAAGCTAATCATATGAGAGCCAGATGAAATTCAGTGATTATGTGTTTTCTGCTTTTAGGTTTTGCTAAACTTCCTCGCATAGTAATTAGTTGCAGCCAAATTCCTACCCGGCTACTCAGTCTTTGGCTGCACCGTGAGCATTTCTATTCTGTGTGCCATTAGTAGCTGCTTCCCTTCAAAGCACAGATTCCGTATCAAGAGCATCTCAGTGGGTTACACAACTGAAATAACCCTGATCCCTTTTTTCTTCTTTTTTATATAGATAATGACCTAAACCTAATGCATTATGGAGGGATTTCTAGAAGAATGCAGTAAGATACAATATGGAAGGCAGAATGTTTAGCTGAAACCAAAAGTGAATTTAGACCAGGCAGCAATGTCAGTTTGTGACCCGTAGGGGTTGGACTTAGTCTGTGCTTGTGCGGTGAAAGTGTCGTAGTGTGTATTTTTTGTTGTGTTACCCACATTGTTCTTTTATAGGGCAGTTGTTTAGTTTGGGAAAAACCACAAAGGCGTAAACTAGGGGGCTTATGAGCATTCGGATTTGTGAAATTTCAGAGGTTTTTTCAACCTAGACTAAACTCGATTTTTTTTTAAAAAAATCATATGTTTCTTTATTTATTAAAAAATCTGAATACAAAAAGCAAAAACGTGGAACGAAATTTCGTAAGAAGGGGGAAAAATCCTGAAAAACTCAAAGTAAATAAAGGTTTCATACACAATACAATAGTCTTCCAGCACACGTTATAAACTTTCTTCCCAGGGGTGCACGCAAATTAATATGTTCACCTTCACATACCTTATATCTCAAAGTGAGAAAATAACAGTACTCCCATTTCACAAAAATGAAATCGCCTTTATTATTACATTCGTCAGCTTCAGCAACATTTCGGACCTTACGGGTCCTTTTTTCAAGCCGACAAAGTATCAGTTTTATTTTTGTGAAATGAGAGTGCTGCGATTTTCCCACTTTAAATGACCGTCGCAGATTTTAGATGCCAACGTTATGTATTCGATTTTTTCAGGGTTTTTACACCTCATAAATAATGAATATTTGGGGTTTTAGAGTATTAATTTAAATACATGATTTTTAGTGCTAAAATGTTTGATTCACGGAAAAATAAAAAATACGAACATTGGTAAATTGGCCCCTAAATGCTGGTTAATAAATTATAGAATATCTGAAGAAGGGTCCAACTTAAAAAAAACCCTGCCCCCCTACCCTACATAGACCCCCCTCCCTCCTCCCCCCAGCCTAAGTGTTGCCCCAGGCAAATACCCCAGTGAACTCCGATGCCTGAATCTGCACCAAGGGGTAAGTAAAGATTTAGGGGCATTTGCCCGGCGTAACACTTAGGCTGGTGGGAGGAGGGTGGGGGGCCTATGTAGGGTAGGGTTTTTTCAGTTTAGGGTTGAATTCTCCTTTAATGATTAAGATTAAGTTTTAAACTGCCAGCCATTACATTCTACTCATCTCAGTCTTATTGATTATGAGTAGAGGATATACAGCCCTCACTTCATTTGCTTCTAGATATACAGTAGAGTACCCAATCCTCATTAAGATTAATTTCAGGATACTCAGGAATGATTGAAGCCTTGAAAAAGTTTGAAAAAGTCAGATCAAAGTGGCAGAGAAACTGCAGAGGCATGGCCCTAGGCAACAAGGGTCTAGAACAGGGGTCGCCAACTTATTTTATCCCTGATCCACAATCAATTATAAAAAGAGTCATGAAAAAAGTTCCTGGGCTGCCAAAAATGGGCTGTGATTGGCTATTGGTAGCCCCTATAATGGATTTGCAATGATGTACCTTTTTATAAACCACTTGTAGGGGTACCTAATACATTTCATGTAGTGTAGATGGACCCAAACTCTCTTATCTGGGCAGTGAACTGTTTTGCTGTAGTACTACGCTTAGCCCTTTTTCTTTTAAACCTGCTTAGAAAATGTAATACTCAAACAATAATTTATGGTGTTTCGTTTCATTCGACAGCCAGCTACCCACTGCTAGTGAATCTTGTGATTTTGATGACCCCAAGCTGTTCCAGAACATTGAAAATGATGCTGTAAGTACTGATATCCATACGTACAACTGATTATGTGTTTTAGTAATCATTTGATAGGATGCGAGGGAATATACATATGACAAAGAACACCTTAAAGGGCATGTAAAGTCCAAAATAGAATAAGGCTAGAAATGCTGTATTTTGTATACTAAATATAAACATGAACTTACTGCACCACAAGCCTAATCAAACAAATCATTTATGCTTTCAAAGTTGGCTACAGGCGGTCACCATCTTGTAACTTTGTTACACATCTTCGCAAGACTAAGACTGTGCACATGCTCAGTGTGGTCTGGGCTGCTTAGGGATCGTCATAAACAAAGCTGCTTGAGTTCTGCATGGCTGGGAAGTAAGGCGGGGCTCCCCCTGCTGTTCATAAGTATGATTGTTTCCCTGCTCAGCAGTTAGGGACCATCTGACAATTCCTATCCACAGCAGTAAATGAAGGGAGAATTTCACTGCATACAGTCAGGTTTCCTATAAAAATTGTACACATTTTTTAATTAAAGTTTATTGGAGATAGGTTTCTTTTTCATTTAAGAAAGTAAAAATGGGATTTTATTTTTTTGCCTTTACATGCCCTTTAAGGATAGCAGCTGCCATATTAACTCGGTGTGACATCACTTCTTGCCTGAGTCTTTTCCTGATCACTCAGCTCTGGGCTCAGATTGCAGCAGAGAGGGAGTAGGTAGGGGAAAAGGAGGAGGAGAAGGAGAGAGGAGCAAACTGAGCATGCTCAAGCACTAGCCCTGGAAGTTTATGCTGAAACAGGACGTCTGATACAGAAGCCCATGTGTATATAATAGAAGTAAAGAAATGCAGTGTTTCTTTTGACATAGGACTTTAAGGGTTTACTATTATATTTATATAGACCTTTCTGATAAAGCTTGCTTAATTTTAGCCTTTCCTTCTCCTTTAAGCACTCCGGTTTTCCTTAGACTGGGGCACAATATAAGCTTTCATATCTGGTATGAATATAGGAGCAGGGAAGACACTTTTTGCATCTTCTTGTGCCTCTCTGTGGTTTCTGGGATCTATAAACGCCATTTGTTAGTAACAAGAGCAGATTTTGACAGCTTGGGGACCTCCTCAGCTTGTGCCACAAGATTTTTCTAATAGCTGTTCATACTCTCCAGAAAAAGCTTTCCATTTGCATGCCATAATTGGAAGGTGCTGCAACTATAGTAATGGTTAATGAATGTTAACTGAAAAGTGTCTTTTCTTATATCCTATAATTCATGTCTTGCTAAAGCTCTGTAGATAAACTTGTGGTTTGTGTTGGCCAAAACAAATACAAAACAGCTTTACCGAAGTGTAGGATATCACAGTAACGGAGACGTTTGTTTTACAGTTGTCAGAATATCTGATATCTCTGCCTGAGAATATGTAAACTGTGGCCAATATCTGAAACAACAATTAGGGGTTCTTTTATAAGCTCACTGGGACATACTCGAGGAGCTGTGACATCTAAATTAATGACTGATCAAATGTGCAGAGACATCTCGCATTATTCTCAAATATAATGTGTTTCCACGTATGACCTCATTATTTGCAAACCTCCTCAGTGGAGTGCAGGGGGTAATGGAGACACAATAACATTGTGAACCTGGAGGGTGTAACTGTAGAGGTGTTTGCACAAGTGTCCAGGGGGGAAAGGGGCCTTGGTGCCCAGACCTGGTCAACACTAGTTATGCCACTGAACCAACTATATACCTATTTACAGAATTCTAGGTGAGTAGTGATGCTTAGCTCTGGGAAGCACCTTACCGTGTCCTTTATTTCAGACAAGAGGGCTAATTCATCACGGATACAGGCTACAGATTAGCTGCAGCTGCAAAAAATAATAATAACAATTTGGGACATGAAAGCAGTATTGAGTACAAGACTTTATCCAATGAAAATTCTTAGTACCCAAAGTGCATTTAGTTTATACTGTTGATCATGAATTAGTCAAGTTATATTACAAAATATATATGGTGCTATATTTGAATCCGGTGTACTATGATTTATAATTTTTTGTTTTGTAGCCAACAGCAGATACTATTAAGGAATTTCTTACATTGTTGGCTGTCTGTCATACTGTTGTCCCTGAGAAAGATGAAGATACAATAATCTATCAGGCCTCCTCTCCAGGTGAGTGATCTTTTTCCTGACTTATGTCATTTTAGACATTGTTTACAATAGCACAAGAGTTTGCTCCATTGACATTAAGCCATAGGAACCAGATGTTTGCTTTCTAAGGAATGACCATCTGATTGGTTGCTAGTAATTACATGAACTGGTGTATAAATTTGTACCTGCTATAACCTCACAGTGTTCCTTTTATAATTGATAAATGACTCTGACCATAGCCTGGCCATATTTGACTCCTGTTCAGCCCCTCTAGACCAAGTCAGTAGCTTACTGACTCATGTATGGGCATTGCCTGACCAAGATATCTATTGGGCTGGTTTGAAAATGCCTTCCAGAGAGGACCATATTTGACCATTGATGTGGTTCTCTTTTGATGAGCCTCTATGGGCCCCAGATGAATGCATAGCATTAAACTCCACTGGAATAAATTTGTTCTGCCAGGATCTGTGCCAGGGTCCTAAGCATACCACGTCTGTGCTTGTATTAAAAATTTACCAAAGAGCTTATTTCATTCCTGGAGAAAGTGACAAACTATTATACCTTGTATTACAGCAAATTAATGCAACTTTACCGGATTGACCCATTCTCAGTGCTGGAATTGGGGCGGGATGCACAGGGATGCCATCCCTTCACTTCTTTATTTTTGTGAAATAGCATCCCCTCAGAGGGGATGCAAGAGTTTTGAATCCCAGAACTTTCTTTTGCTCCTCTCCACTTCTGCATGCAAATAAAATGCAGAGGTAAAATAAAAAATAGTTAAATACATACAAGATAAAAGGAGAGAAAGATTGGTGTCAGAAAAATAGAGAAGAGAGAATAAACTGTTAAACAAATAAAGAAGGTGGAGGCATCAGAGAAGGTTATAGAGAAAAGGAGAGAAGAAGACAATGGGAAACAAAAAGAGAAAAGGAAGGTATTAAACAGCAGCAGTTTACGGAATAGTGGGAGAATGATATATATGAAATAATCTTGGGTAATAGAGAATATGATGGGGTTGTTATGACACAATGCACAAACAAGGTGCTGTGTTTGCAGAAGCTGAATTGACAGCCAAGAAAGTCATATGCACAATTTTCGTTTTGGGGTCGCTACAGGTCACATATGTAAATCTATGCATACTGGTCATTAAACTGTGCATTAGAAAGAAATACCAAAATGGAAATAGCAAAATGGTTTTATTTTAAAGTAGGTGAAACCAGAAAGTATTGGTGTGTAAAAATTGAAAATGTTTATTTTTTTTTTCCTTGAAAATTTTGATTCTTCCCCTTTAAAAGCCCTACTAGAAAAATCTGAGTTTGGTAAATAACCACCAATGTGTATACAATTAGTGATGGGCAAAAAATTCACCTGGCACGAATTTGCCGCAAATTTCCGCAATTCTGCGGCGTCAATTTACGATTTTCACGTTTTTTTTTTCATGAAAATGTTCGAATTGCTCGATTTTTTCATGAAAAGGTTCAAATTGTTTGATTTTATAGTGAAAACTAAGAATTGCATGATTTTTTTCGTGAAAACATTCAAATTTCAAGATTTTTCTGTGAAAACTAGAATTTCAAGTTTTTTTGTGAACTTTCCGATTTCAAGATTTTTCACGAATTTTTCGCCATTGCACGAATTTTGCGGGAAATTCGCTAATTATACGGCAAAGCCAAACGGGAGAGATTCGCCCATCACTATATGCAATCTATTATAATTATCAATTGTGACAAGTAATGCATCGTGCAAGTGCTTCAAAATCAGATTCGAAACTATCATATCTCACCAGTCGGCTAAAATATAATAAGTTAAATGTGCCTAAGCCTCTCTATGTGTGTATATATATATGTATATATATATATATATATATATATATTTTCATACTGTGAAGGGAGTGCACATACCTTTTGGATGCGAAAACGTGCAAGTGTATCCCCTTGAGGTGTCTAATTATATAGGGCACCAGGAAAGTAGAAACAGGGCTATGGTGAGAGAATATTAACCAGGGAGAGTA
Source organism: Xenopus laevis (assembly GCF_017654675.1). NCBI lineage: Eukaryota > Metazoa > Chordata > Amphibia > Anura > Pipidae > Xenopus > Xenopus laevis. The sequence continues at coordinate 165,602,506 of NC_054373.1, forward strand.
GGAGAGTGAGGGAACATTACATAAAAAGGTACAGAATTTGGATGGAGGCTCAAGGGAGGCAGATGTTACTTTACTTCATGGCAGGAGCCAGCTTGCATGCAGTGATTTACCAATGTACAACAAGTGTATGTAAGTGTGGCAGCTTCAGCACAGTGCCAAAAACATTGTTAGCGTTCTACTCTCTTGGTGCAAGATCATTGCACATGTAGGTGCAACAAGAAAATGGTTAACAGCAAGAACTAACACCCTCTTTCAGTTTGACAATGGCTCCATTGTGTCCATGCATCATGTACTTTACAATCCCTCAAAGCTTGCTGCACATTGAAGGCACATTGCAAGGAGCAGGTATAGACGCAATAACAATTGCCAATAGTGCAGTTGACTTGTATAATTGAGATATTACCTAGAAAGGAAAAGTTCTCCTTCCATATTTACATTGCTTATTGTGTGATGCAGCAAAAGAACACTATAAAACGTCTTCCTGAACTGTATTGTATATCAGTATGAAGCTGATGTGTCATACTATTTAAATTGGGGCTTGTACTGTTTGATGCTACTTTAACATTTTATTTTATTTAATGCTTTTACACTCTGAACATTCATCATTTATAATGGTTTCCTTGATTTTAATTGCCGTAACTGCATTTTTTTTCTCAGTGGTAGGTCTGTTTTGTAACATAATCAAGGGAGCTGAGCAACTGAACTAATTGATACTTAAATCTGGGCCTGATTAAACGAACCGTTGCAGCCAAAAATCTCTTTCAACTTGATTCACTTACAAAGACTTGTTTTTTTCCCCAGATGAAGGAGCGCTAGTGAAAGGTGCAAGAAAACTTGGCTACACTTTTACTGGGAGAACTCCGGACTCAGTGATTATTGATGCAGTAAGTATGGACCTGGGCAAACCTGATATTTGTTGGAAAAGATGGATGGTAGGCATTTGCCTTGATGGTTTAGGGGGTGCCATCAATTTTCCATTGTCCAAAGTTCTCAAACGTTACTGCAAACGTCAAGTTCAAGTTCCCAACAAGAAACAGTGACCGGGAGTAGCCCCAGTGCAGCTGGGAGAATTGTGCAAGTATTAGCTGGGGATCCTGATTCCAGGCACAGTATGCTGGATATAATGTACAATTTATGTATAAACAAATGACACATTTGTAAATGGATCCTCTTTTAGGCCTCATTTGTCGAAGAACACGTACAGTTAGGCCCATAAATCTTAGAACAGAGACAACTTTTTTCTAATTTTGGTTCTGTACATGACCATAATGAATTTTAAATGAAACAACTCACATGCAGTTTAACTGCAGACTTTCAGCTTTAATTCAGTGGGTTGAACAAAAAGATTGCATAAAAATGCGAGGAGCTCTCCATGCAGATGACACAAGCCATCCTTAAGCTGCAAAAACAGAAAAAAACCCATCCGAGAAATTGCTACAATATTAGGAGTGTCAAAATCTACAGTTTGTTACATCCTGAGAAAGAGAGAAATCACTGGATGTCCATGGAAGACAACAGTGGTGGATGATCGCAGAATCATTTCCATGGTGAAGAGAAACCCCTTCACAAGAGCCAAACAAGTGAACAACACTCTCCAGGAGGCAGGTGTATCGATATCCAAGTCTAAGAGAAGACTGTATGAAAGTAAATACAGAGGGGGCACTGCAAGGTGCAAGCCACTCATAAGCACCAAGAATAGAAAGACTAGATTGGACTTTGCTAAAAAAAACATCTTAAAAAGCCAGCACAGTTCTGGAAAAATATTCTTTGGACAGATGAAACCAAGATCAACCTCTACCAGAATGATGGAAAGAAAAAAGTATGGAGAAGGCGTGGAACAGCTCATGGTCCAAAACATAGCACATCATCTATAAAACATGAATTTTGAGGTGTTTAGAGACACTGTCTGCTCAAATCCAGTTAAATGCAGTCAAATTGATTGAGAAGCATTTCATAATGACCCAAAACATACAGCCAAAGCAACCCAGGAGTTTATTAAAGCAAAGAAATGGAATATTCTCGAATCTCTAATTGAGCTGCATTTCACTTGTTGAAGACTAAACTTCGGACAGAAAGGCCACAAACAAACAGCAACTGAAAGCCGCTGCAGTAAAGGCCTGGCAGAGCATTAAAAAGGAGAAAGCTCAGAATCTGGTGATGTCCATGAGTTCAGGCTGTCATTGCCAGCAAAGGGTATTAGAAATAAACATTTTATTTTCAGTTTTTTGTAATTTGTCCAATTACTTTTAAATCCCTGAAATGAAGTGACTGGGTTAAAAAAGGCTTTAGTTCCTCACATTTTTATGCAATCTTTTTGTTCAACCCACTGAATTAAAGCTGAAAGTCTGCAGTTCAACTGCATCTGAGTTGTTTTATTTACAATTCATTGTGGTAATGTACAGAACCAAAATTAGGCAAAACTCCAAGCTGAAGTAACTGCTAGGAAAAGATCAACCTATAATAGTCCCAAAAACTTACTTTGATTTTTAGGTTTTGCTATGCACTGATTTTGGATAAGTCAGGGCTTTTCAAGGAGAACTGAAACATAAAAATGACTTTGGCTTGAAATGTACTAAGCTTAAATAAAGGAGAAATCAACCTGTAATAAAAAAACCCTCCCTCCTACCCAGGGTAGACCACCCTCCCTCTTCCCCCCAGCCTACCTGCCCCCCAGGGCAAATGCCCCTAAGTTTTTACTCTCCCCTCCGTGCAGATTCTGGCCTCGGAATTCACGGCAGCCATCTTCTTCTTGTCTGGTAATCTTCGTGTCTTGACGTAAGTTTCGGCTCATACGCAGTTGCAGTATTTTCCGGTCTGAACCACTGCACATGCCCTGAAAGTCACGAAAATTTCCGAAAATTTTTCGGAATATTTTGCAACTTTCGGCATGCGCCGTTGTTCGGGACCGGAAGTTTACTCCAACTGTGCATGCGCCGAAACTTCCGTCAAGACATGAAGATTACTGGACAAGAAGAAGATTGCTGCTGTGAACTCCGAGGCCAGAATCTGCACCGAGGGGTGAATAAAAAATTAGGGCCATTTGCCAAGGGGGACAGGTAGGCTGGGGGGAGGAGGGAGGATGGTCTACCCAGGGTAGGGGGGAGGGTTTTTTTTATTACAGGTTGAATTCTCCTTTAATGCACCAACCTAAAGGTTCAGCATCTCTATAACAGCAATGATTCAGACCTCTACAGTTCTCACAGGAGTTCACCATTTTGGATTTTGTTAGGAGTGTCGGTGACACGCACATGCTCAGTGTGTTCTTGGCAGCTGTTGAGAGGCTAAGCTTTGGGGTCATCGCAAATAATCGGAAAATATGACTTGCCTGCAATATTAGCTAATGCTACAGGTCTGATTATTTAATTCTGATGCAAATTGCACAGGTTTCAGAGCTGTCCTGTAATGAGAATTTGAGTTCATTACCACTGAGCCTTGTAATGTGACTTTTATATTCTATATATGGAGTATACTGTGAGTCCGTCCCTAAGCTCAGTAAGTGAAAGCAGCTCAGAGCTTGTGCAGTGAACAGAAAAGAAGATGGGGAGCTACTGGGGCATCTGCAGAGGCACAGATCTTTATTGCCAAAGGACTGTGGTTCCCTTGAGCTGATACAGAACCAAAAAATAATAACGAGCAGTATTTCTAACCTACTTCTAGTTCTCCTTTAATTAACAAATGGGTGGTGTCTTCTTTTCAGGTCAGCTTCCCTAGTCTCTTTGTCTTGGAGAATGCTCACTGATCCGCATTGTTGACATCTACACACCCAATTAACCTGGTCAAATGATAGGCCCACAAATCATCACTGATCCTGCAAATCTTACTTTTTTTGTATTTTGCTGCATTTATAAGCTATTAAATAATATCATTGGCGATCAGCAGAGTAATCTTGTCATTGAAGATGTTGGTAGTTCTCTTCCAAGAAGGAGCGATAGAGCACAAGTCATTTTGGGCCAAATAATCAAAATAGTTTCATTTTCTGCCAGTCAGTTTTTTTAACCAGTCCCTAAAAGACAGCCTTGTGCTAGCTTAACCTAATGTTAATTTATCAATCTATTTAGGATCGCTATCCATCCTGCTTTATTTTTCAGTACAAAAATAAAGAAGAAGAAATGTAACCCTTCTGTTGCAGTGATAGTGTAGGGGGGTGGTAGTATAAAGAGGCCAGTGGGGGTCCCGACTGACAGTTTCACAACATATGTTCATGGTTTCATTGTTATAGATGATGATTCTCTATAGAAACACTTATTTTAGAACAGTTGTATCCTAGAAGATCAGCTAATATATATTAAATTATCAGCAACTTAATAATAGTTTCCTTTTCTAAGCAATGAAAATGTTTGCCAGATGGTGGTGCTGTAACCACAGTTTTCTCTTTCTTGACTATTTTTCTTATGTGTTTTTTGCCTAGATGGGGAAAGAGCAGAGCTTTGAACTTCTCAATGTGCTGGAATTCTCCAGGTAACTCTATCCTCCGCCTATCAATCATATAATTGTCGATCTCCCCTATGCCATGTATTTATCTTTTCATTCGCACTGCCCATTAGTACAATCAGTGTTTATCACTGCACTGTATATTATTAAATCGTTATTTAATCATTGGGAGAGGAACAGTTTGGTGGCTTGGGTTACCGGTTTACCCGCAAGAACAACCGTACCAGAAAAAGAAAGCGAAGGCGTAATATCTTTTTCCACATCTAATGTTCTAGAATAATAAATGTAAAGCAGAAAAATAATGACCCCATTCCTGTTTCATTATTAAAGCCTCCTGGAAATATATATTTTTATATTCGGCATTGTGAAACCCAAATAAACCTCTCATGCACAGGGGGTGAGAATAACTCAGAGTGGCAGGAACCTTCCCTTCTGTGGTATATTTCTTTTTTTAGTACAACGTAGGGAGCAAAGAGACTTCTTGATCTAATATATTCCTAGCGAGAGAAGAGAATCAGCTAGCTGTGTAGCACAAGTAATAATGTACTTTATGGGATTAGTTTACAGCCCATGTTAATCTGTCATTATATAGGATGGGGTGAAGTTTCCCTTTATTGGGGAAATAGGCATCACTGCCATACAGCTTTGCAGCAGAATAATGAGAGCAGCACTACATTAATGGCCTGATAATGGCTCATTTTAGATTCATGTCTTAGTAACGAGAAAGCACCATATCTAATCTTCAACTTACAAAAACTGACACTTTGCTCACCGAACTGCCGTCTGCCAGAGAAATAAGGAGAACTAAGCCTGCTGTGTGTGGAAGATGTGTTGAATACTTGCACAAGGGATGAGACACTTGGGGCCCTCAAGATGTTGTTAAGTTACAATTCCCACTGACAGCAGAATCTCAGGTTGGTCATGGCCAGATTTATAAATGTCAAAGCCATGACATGCCACCTGTTATTCACAACACTGGGATGCTAGAAATGATTACAGTTGCAGTGGGGTCCCTAACCAAGTGATTCTGATCCGTGTGAGATATGAGAGATGCATGTCCCTATGTTCCTCTTGAGACTCAGATTGTATTCCATGGCTTGTTCTGGAGCTATAATGCACAAATGGGATAATAGAAATAAAAGATATTTGCCTGCTAGTTGCTGATAGGTCCATATAAGTTACTAGTGAAACATGTGCCCTTATTATTTCAATACCATCAAATTGTTATCATTTCTTAAGCCTAAAACTAGGCCAGATCTGCTTGTTTGTTGAGGTCAACATGATGATCCGATTGCTGGCCTGGGAGCCGAAGATCGGATAATACACAGGGTCCTAAAGGCCCATCGGATGAGGACAGCATCAATACACCATTGCTGTCCTCATGAAATGTGAAACTCAAACCTGCCAGATTGATATCCGGCTGATGTTTGGCAGGTGTCAGTGGGATCCATACATGGGCCAATAAACTGCCGACGCAGGCTGGAAGGACAGAGAAGGCAGATTTTATTGGGCTGTGTATGGCCACCTTATTACATGGCTAAAGAGTGACAAAGGCTCATTTACCTACATAGAACAATGTGCACAGTACAATGTATGCCTGTAAATTGCCATTTCCCCCTAGAGTGCAATTCTTTTTTCCCCCCAGAGTTGAGTCTGCCACAATTGCACATGTACCTTTAATGAATGCCGCTAATATGTGTACAACTTTGTGTCCATGTTAGAGTGCCACGTCTGCAGTCGTAAATGAGCCCAGGATTCAGTTTGGGATTCAGATGCAGAATTTGTAAGATTCTCTAATGAAAGGTGCAAAAGCTATAGGTCTAGTCACCTATAACAACCATTCAGAAGATAACATTCGCTGAACACCTGAAAGCAAACAGCTGATTGGGCTTAGTATAGTATCCAGATGAATTTCTGGAGAGTTTGGTATTTAACCAAATCCATTGTTTCCTATGGAAATGGAGCTGGCATGAAGAAATGAGTGCATCAAATCATAATGCATTGGTCAGATTGTGCGTGGTAGTTCCCCAAACATCTAGGAAGGTGATCCATATGTGGACTAAAATTGCAAAATCTGAACCTCCAATGGTCGGTTATGCTTCTGGATCCTCACTATTGTGCAGTTGGCACATTGGAGCAGGTAGAACAAACACTGACTCTGTAACCTGGTGGCCCTCCAAAAGTTAATGTACAGAATAGGCTGTTATCATGAAAGGTATTGTATGGAGCTGCCTTCAGAAACGTTCCTAAAAAAAAAAAAAGAGAAAACTGGCAGCGTAATCCATAATGAATAGAAAATAAATGACTTCAAATGCTAAATGCAATACCATGAGAGCTTAATGCACTTCTCACTGTACCCAATTATAGTATAAATGTAAACTCCCTACAAGCCGGACAGCATCAGGTTGCTTTCAGAAATGCATTGTGTAATGTCCTTGCCATAAATTCTCAGACACCCTGCTGGATGGGAAGTAGGGGAGAACAGAGAGTACTTTTGGCATCTGACATCGTCCACCCTCCTACCGTCAGAGGTCTTGTCAGGACTGTTTATATATACAGTATATAGATTTCAGCATGCATCGGAAGAACAATCGCCGTGTGCTACTGACAAGCCCATAACCTGTATTAGTCAGAACCTTGTGGGCCCGACAGGATTGTAACTGGATTCTCTTATGTGAATGGCAACTTCAACAGGATAAACCTTCACCATGGGGCCCATTTATTAAACCTCAATTTTTTCTGGTTGAGGTTTTTAGGGAGAAAACTCCTTTTTTTTGTGGGAAAAAAAAACTTTTTAGAAATTTATCATACCCCAAAGCTGGTAAAAATCCAAATCCGAAAATACGCCATCTCAAACCTGTCGAGATACTGTAGAAGTCAATGGCAGATGTCCCTGAAGTTGTTCCTTGACATCATGATTTGTTACTGGATCGTCCAAAAAAAGTTAGGGTTTTCGTCCAATAATCTAAAAAAAGTTCTTATCCTTACATTTGATAAGGATAAGAATGGGTGCTTGATTTTATTGTTTTGATGCTCTGATTTTTTCGAGAAAAATTATTGATAATTTAGTTCAGTTCGTGGAAGGGAGTTTGGTCGGCTTTGTTTTCATAGAAAAATTAGATTTTTAGTAAATAAGCCCCTTAGTTTTGGGAACATAAAAAGTAAGTCAAACTCGCAAAACTAATTAAAAACTAGTATATTTACTCTTAGGCTATGGGCACACAGGCTGAAGGCTGTTGTCAGCCTGCGTATTTTTGCAGGCTGAGACAAGCAGATCTACCCTTGCTCCATCGATTTGAATTTGATCAGCCTTTTGCATATTTGGGCTGACCTCAGCGTCAGCTCCGCTGTGTGTGACTGCACAAAAGCTGATCAAATTCAAATCGATGGAGCAGGAGTAGATCTGCTTCTCACAGCCTGCAACAGCCAGAACCTTCAGCCTGTCTGCCCATAGCCTTATTGTTACTCGAAGTTATGTCCTGTTTTTGAGGCCACCAGAATGTGAGGCAGCTCGCAGCAGCGTTAAAACGATAGTTGCTCCAGTTTTATGCAGGTGGTTCTCTTTCAAGAATGGGCACTTGCAAAGAGATGTATCATAGAGATAGTGTCACGTCAACTTCTAGTCTTTGTATGTTTCTTAGGTTACTGTATCTTGGTTGCCTTTGGTGAAGCAGTACTTGATGAAGTGGAGGAACCTGCTACCATTGCATCTGTTACGTCCTATTCTTTACAAGCCCATGACTCTGGTGATATGATAAAACAGGGTGGGGCAGGCATGTGCCTATAAATTGAGGCTGTCAGAGCCAAAAACCGTTAGTGTACGGTCGCAGGCTGCCAAAATGGAAGAGGAGCTCAAGCCAACCTACAAAATGTGTGTGCCAGTTGACCTCGTCAAGGGCATGGCTATCAATTAGGCAAGCCTGTCTAGAGCTGCTACCTAAGCATTTGTGCTTGCTGTGTACAATTTGTGCATGGCAATTCCAGTCCCTAGGCATATGGTAGCCACCTTGCCAAACGAGCGGATCTTAACCCGATATGCCCACCGACGGCTGGGCGATATCAGGTGAATCTAAACGTTCAGCCCTGGGGCCAAACAATCGCATTACAATGCTACGAATGGGCGCCGACGAATCGCAGGACCGCATCAACTAGCCATTGCGGTTCTGGATAGTAGAAAAAAATCAAACTTGACCGATCGATATCTGGATGATTTTTGGCCTGATGTCGATCGAGTGGACCCGTCGGGAGCCCCCACACATGGGAAGATAAGCTGCCGAATCAGTCTAAAAGACCGATATTGGCAGCTTTATTCTTCCCCTGTATATGGACCCGTTTAGGCTCCCTGTTTTGCTCATCATTTTGCATGTACAGTATAGATTGTAGGGGAGCCTAATGACATCTGTCTGGGAGACTAATAGCAATTATATGTGGATATTTTGTTTTGCTTTCATGGCACACTAGGTTCAGCACTAGAAACATAGCAAGTTTTGTGTTTTATAATGGACAACAGGTTTCTGGATAACGGATCCCATACCTATACATATAAGGAAAGCTTGGACTCTGCAACTTTCCACAGTAAGCATTTGTGAAATATGGACCCCCTCAAGCATTGTGCGTTACTTTCAAGCAGCATTTAAATACAATAAGAAAAAAACATGTGTGGCCAGGCCTTTGAGCCCCTGATTGCGGAGTTAGGAAAGATAAACAAAAGAAAAGCAAGTCAAACCACAGCAGTTTTATAACATATTTCAAGCAAACGTAATGTCTTAAGCATCAGAAAACTTGACAAAACAACATTTACTGCGCAGTAAAAGTTAATTGTAGAATTTTAACAGCAAGTTATTGGGTGATGGAATCCTTTGAGAAACCCTCAGTATATTGTAGTTGCCAAAATGTGTACAGTTAAAGGGGTTGTTCATCTTTGAGTTAACTTTTAGGGGCAAATTCACTAACCTCCGAAAATTCTCCAGCAACGGCTTCACTCACATTGCAACACTTTGCCAGGTGTTAATTTGCCAGGACAATGATAATTCACTAAAATCCATAGTTGCGTCCAGGGCGGAGAACGCTGACGAAGTAGCGCTAGCGTTAATGCGGCAAGCGAAGAAAATAGAGTTGTTATATTGCCCTACACATGAGCCCAGTGTATAGTTTATGTGCCATCTGTTAGGAAATGTAGGGGGGAAGCCGGGTACCCCAGAAAAAATTTACGCTCTATTGCAGCCTATCACCCTGAAAAATGAAAAGTCGCCAGCATTTTTTGGGACTTAGAAACATTTTCAACTATTTTTTGAGGAAGTCCTATCTACTCTATTGCACTTCACCTGGTCTGAGGTGGTGAAGGCAAGTCTGGCGCAAGAGGTAACGTTCAGTAAAATCCGCATCTTAGTGAATTTGCGTAGTTACGTCCATTCACCCAAGTGCAACTTCGCAAGGCGTAAGGGAGTGAATTACCGCTAGAGTCTCCTTCGCTAGTGAAGTTACTCCTGTGTCGGCAAAGTAACAAAATGACGTCACTGGTGAATTTTCGCTAACGTTAGTCACTTTGCCCTTTAATAAATCTGCCCCTTAGTATGATGTACAGAGAGTGGTATTTTGAGACAATGTTTAATTGGTTTTCATTTTTATTTGTGGTTTTTGAGTTATTTAGCATTTCTCCAGTTTACGAGTTAAGCAATCTGGTTGATACGGTCCAAATCACCCTAGCAACCATGCATTGATTTCCATAAGAAGCTAGACTATAAATAGGGGAGGGGCGGAAAAGAAACATGAGTAATGAAAAGTAACAATACATTTGTAGTCTTACAGAGCATTTGCTTGTATGACCCCATTTGAAAGCTGGAAAGAGTCAGAAAAAGAAAGCATATCATTAAAAATAAACTATGAAAAATAAATAATGAAGACCAATTGAAATGTTGATTATAATTAGCCATTCTATAACATTAAAGTATTAAAAGTGGGACAATTTAGACCACTCCTGTATCTTCTCCTAAATGATTTGATCCACCACAAACCTTCTTGAAGTCTGCAGATTGGGATTGTCCTGTCTATATGGGGACTAATGACTTTCAGGAGGTTATCTCTAAAGTCCTTTACTGCTTACCCTTAAGCTGGCCATAGATGTCGAGATTTTTAAAAGATCCGATCATCATCGTGAGACCACGATTATCTCGGAATGATCACACGATTGTACGAATTGTCCATCAACTAAAAAGACCAATTTGCCAGGAAAACAAAGGGGAGCTCCCTGCTTGTCCCTGCAAACATAGATAGATTGCACTGGGACCGACAAAGATTTTTTAACCTGGCCGATCAATTTCCTGACAGATGGCAGAAAAATTGTAAGATGTTCGATCACTCGAATCCCTCTAACCGCACGATAATTTCGAAGGATTGGTCGGACTTTGCTAAAATCGGTCGTTCGGCAAGAGAAATCTTTGTGTCTATGGGGACCTTTAGACTATGTGGGTCTTGATTCTCTATGGGGCCCTAAGTTAGTGGATAGGGGGATATTTTGGAAAAACACATGCTTACTGGGTACTCCAAGGAGTATGTTTTCGTATACTGTATCTTGTAGGGTGAAGGGGCCCTGAATAACAGATATAGTGAAATCGGAATATTTATCTGTATTCCTATTACACACCTGAAGGCTTAAAGTGAGATAACAGGGGCTCTGATTACATTTTGGACCACACTATAATAGGGGTACGGAGGAAATTTTGAAAACACTCCTCTTGGAGGCAGAGGTTGTATATGGCACCGCAGGTGGTAACGTTTCCTCTATCTTCCACTTGGATATAAAACCTTCCCTATGGGATTTCTTGTGAACCTTATGAAAAGTAGCGTACTTCATCTCATTTTTATTCCCAGTTACATCTGAGAGGGTGTCACCAGTCAGCAAAAGCTATTCATGACTACAGACAGACAGAAAGAGACAGCAGCTGTGCTGCCATAAGGCTACTGCTAATTGCCTCTCGCTGTAACAGAATGGAGAGGAGCTCTGGGGATGCCTATATTAGCTGTAGGTCTAGTACAGAGAGCTAACATCCCAGCAGGGAGCCTCGCCATCGGGGCTGGATTTACATAGCAGGCGCCCCTAGGCCCACTGGGGTTCGTCGCCTGTCCCCTCCTTTTTATTCAATCAAATTTTCATCATCAGAACCAGAGCTATGGGGATTGGTGCACAGGAAATTTTAAAAACTATCATATGTCCTGCACCACAATGTGGGTGTGGTTGGCCAGCTTGCGCCCCCAAAATCCTGCCTCCCTAGACCCGGGCCTTGGTGGCCTCTCCAGAAATCCAGTCCTCGCCAACTCTTTTTTCTGAGGAAAAGGCAGAGAATGACAGTTTTTGGAATTGGCTGACTACACAGTTTTATATATTGGTGTCTCACATGTGTAACCCCTCATTGGCTAGGTGAAATCTCTACTATTTGGCTGTGGCTACACAGAGACAGTTTTAGAGAATTCATGGGCCCTCAAAGGCTGTTGAAGAATATTGTGAGTTGTTACTTAACAACTACAGGTATGGGATCCGTTATCCAGAAACCCGTTATCCAGAAAGCTCTGAATTACTGGAAAGCAATCTCCCATAGTCTTTATTTTAATCAAATAAGGAAAAAAGATTTCTCTTTTCTTTGTAATGTCCCTTTTCAAAAATTCTTTTTAATTATCTCCCTTTTTCTTCTGACTTTTACCAGCTTTAAAATGGGGTTCACTGCCACCGTGTAAAAAACAAATGCTCTGTAAGGCTACAGATTTAATATTATTGCTAATTTTTATTACTCATCTTTCTGTTCAGGCCTCTCCTATTCATATTCAAGTCTCTTATTCAAATCAGTGCATGGTTGTTAGGGGAATGTGTACCTGGCAAACAGATTGCTGAGATTGCAAACTGTAGAGCTGCTGAATAAAACCAATGGCAAATTGTCTCTCTACATTAGAGGTCCCCAACCTTTATTACCCATGAGGCACATTCAGATGTAAAAAGAGTTGGGGAGCAACACAAGCATGAAAAAGTTTGTGGGGATGCCAAATATGGCCTGTGATTGGCTATTTGATAGTCTCTATGTGCACTGGTAGCCTACCAGAAGGTTTGTTTGGCAGTACACCTATTTTTATTGCAACCGCAACATGCCTCCAAGCCAAGAATTTGTGAGCAACATCCAAGGGATTTGTGAGCAACAAGCTGCTCGTGAGCCACTGGTTGGGGATCACTGCTCTACATCATGCTAAAAGTTAACTTAAAGGAGAACTAACCCATAAAATTAATATGGCTAAAAATGCCATATTTTATATACTGAATTTATTGCACCAGCCTAAAGTTTCAGCTCCTCGATAGCAGCAATGATCCAGGACTTCAAACTTGTCACAGGGGGTCACCATCTTGGAAAGTGTCTGTGACACTCACATGCTCAGTGGGCTCTGAGCAGCTGTTGAGAAGCTAAGGTAAACCCAAAACATAAAGTACAACAGTTCTAGCCTACTTCTTTAGTTAAGCTTTAGGTTTCCTTTAAAGTTGAACAACTCATTTAAGAAGAAATTATTATACTAAACCAATTCTTGGCTCTCAAAGGTAACTTCTAGCTTTGATAAAAGTAAACAGAGACTGCTGTAGATGTAGTTTAACAACATTTCTCAGCATCAGTCCCAGAAACACTCAAGGTTGCTTGAGACTGGGCAAAAAAACCTGACAATTGGATCAGTACCTGAAACTCAAATGAGCTCAATTACTAACATCATTGCCTACAGGGAAGACTCACCTTTCATTACATGGTTTAGCTCTATCACAGAACTCTGTTGTGAATGGGTTAACCTTGTTCATTGCCCCTAGGAGAAAGATAATCGCCCTCATTCATGGTAACTTTATTTAAAGTACCTCTGTCTTTTTCTGTAGTCGTTCTGACAGTTTGAAATAAAACACAGCCTGGTAAGATATTTTGTAAGAAGCCATTTACTCTCCAGGTGGTTATGGGGTTTGTTCTGTATGATTTATGTGGATAGTGATATGAGAACTTTCCATATTAAACACATACAGTACAGTATGGTATTTGCTTTGGCACGTCCAACACCTTACTTTATAGTGTTCACTAGCTTTGTGTGTGTGTTTGCGAGTATGGCTGTGTGTGCTGCAAATGCATAGGGCTGTTCAGGGTGGGGTCCCCAGCTTTATTTCCAGACATTTTGCACTAATGACCCGTATTTGCTATCGTAGTTTTACTTGTCCTTGCGCATTCTGCAAAACAAAGTTCATTTTATTACGTTAAAAAGAAAGTTATTTGGCCAGTTTTGTGGATAATATTACCAAAGTGCCAGCGGGGGTTTAGAAAATAAAATGAAGGATTTATGATACGGGCCGAGGGAAGGATTTTTACATTTTGTTGTATTTTCTGCAGTAGCAGCAGTAATTGAGCGCATGGAAGAAAGAGTTCCTTGCTATGTGTTTGCAGCACAAGCTTCATAAATTAGGCCTCCTGGGCCCTCACCTCTTTCTGAAGCTCAAAGTCACCCAACCCGTGGCTCTCGGTCCTTTTTTATCAGAACTGCAGAGCCACTAGACGGAGGGCAGAGAGAGAGAGAGAAATTGCTCCTCTTCTGAAGCGCTACCTATTGTAGCTGAAGATAAAGGTCAGCTTGATGTGAATGGGCCTGGGCCACCGCAGAGGTTGTTAAGAGCCAGGAAATTGCAGGATATACAGACGAGTGTATGGGAGATAACAAGGCAATAGGCAGATACGTATGAGATATGGAAACACAGGGCTAACAAGGGAAACATACAGGCTGGCCTACCAGGCTAATTCCACAATATATGGAAGTATTCTAGACATATCAGGGAATATTTTACAAGACAGAGAAACCTCAATTTCAAGTGCCCTGATTTTAAGGCTTCCCACCCGCATTTTACATTTTTTATTTGTGGTCCCTCCGATTTATTATATATTACAGTGGGTGCATTCCCTGACTTAAAGTAATGTTTTCCGGATTTTACATCAAAATTTTGTCCTGATGTTCCAAAAATCAGCTTTTTTGTCCCTCTATGAATGTTATTATTTGTGAAATAAAGAGGTTTAAAATACTAACCATGCCCAAAAACCTTGCATTCCCAATAAACAGTAAAGTGGTGATTACTTGGAAATTGTTGATCTTCCTGTTTCTGTTAATAATTATGTGATTTATATATATATTATATATATATATAAGCCTATGATTAAGGGAGTGATTCCCGAAACGCGTAGGGCGTTGGATCCTTGTATGTGTTTGGAATAAACATTTATTCCTAGTATTGGAGTGCCGTCCTTCCTTTGGATGTCTATATTATATATATAGACACACACACACACACACACAGGTATGGGATCCATTATCCAGAAACCCGTTATCCAAAAAGTTCCAAATTACGTAACTTAGGCTCCATTTTATTCAAATAATCCAAATTTTTCAAAATCATTTCCTTTTTCTCAGTAATAATAAAACAGTACCTTGTACTTGATCCCAACTAAGATATAATTAATCCTTATTAGAAGCAAAACCAACACATTTGATTTCTTTTATGTATACATGATTTTCTAGTAGACTTAAGGTTTGAAGATCCAAATTACAGAAGATCCGTTATCTGGAAAACCCGATGCCCAGAGCATACTGGTTAATAGGTCTCATACCTGTGTGTGTATATATATATATGAGTATCCAGCACTGAGGGATACTTACTGCTCCCCTATTAAATCAACAAGCTAATTGAACATGTTTAAGGGATCTTGGAAACGCTATTTTATTGTGTCTTGTATTTATCAACTGGTATGATTTAGAAGGTTTTTGTCTTTGCTCATTTTTAGCAATAGGAAGAGGATGTCCGTTATTGTCAGAACTCCATCAGGGAACCTTCGCCTTTATTGCAAAGGAGCAGTAAGTATTTACAATTCTTTAGTATTATTTTTTTATACATTATACTGTATATATAGTAGAACCCCAATTTTACTTCCCCTGATTTTAAGTTTTTCCTCATTTTACATTGTTGTTTTGTGGTCCAACATATATATTATGAATAATGCATTTCCCTGATTTTACATTTTCCTGGATTTTACAACATTTTTTTCTGGTTCCCTGAAAAACTTAAAATGGGGGTTCTAATAATTTATAATAATTTTTTTTTTACATTGATTTCATCATATTAGCCATTTTTATGTTGCTAATATTGTGACATGGGTACACTCTGCTGTTCTGCCTGGGTATAAAGCCAGGCATAAATCTCCTGATTATAAATGACTGACTCATGTTGCATCTCTTGATGCTTCTTTGCTCCTGTCACATTGAACATGGGAGCAACAGGAGATGCTTCCTGCAGCAGTAAATTAAGTTTTTGATGGGGTCCCACCCAGAAAGAATAGCAGAGGGCACTCCTGAAACACATTCTTGATATTAGCACTTTAAATACTTTTTTTATATATAATTTAACTAAATGTTGCCCCGGCTCTGCATAGTGGTCAGGGCCACTGCAATTAGGCAACAGTCTGTAATCTCAGGTCTGCTACATCAGTTGTCTCTATTATGCAGACTATAGTGGCTGAGATGAACTGTTACTGCTGCAACTTCCATCAGGGTTAATTGTTATTCTGCTAGTGCACCGGGGACTCGATCCTGCAGCTTTGGGGACTATTGATTTGCCATAATGTAACCAGAAAGTCGCATTTTATGTGAATTTTTTCCCTCAGGTTATAATGGATTTTATTTTCTTTGTGTCTTTGCTTTGATAGGACAGGAGTGTACCCAAGCAGATGATTAGAATGAGAGCTCAGTAGGAAGCCAGTTAACCATTAGAAATGTAGCAACTGAAAAGTAAAGTGCAGAACGTCAACAGCAACTAACCAGAGTTCTTACCTCCAGCCACACTCATTAGCACATTTAAAGCGAGCTGCCTCTTTAGCGTAAGGCCACACTGGGTGTTTTGGGGAGATTTGGTCTCCTGGCGACTAATCACCTCGTCTTTGCGGTGACCAATCTCCCCAAATGCCTTCTCTGACGTTTGGGGCTGAAATGCGCTGGCTGAAATGAAAAAAGCACTAATCACATGCAAGGATTCGTTTTCCGAAGTCGCCCAAAGTTGCTTCACAAGGAAACTTCGGGCGACTTCGGAAAACGAACCGCCGCGTGTGATTAGTGCTGGCTTTTTTTTTCATTTTCGCCGGCGCAGAGTCAGGGAAGGCGTTTGGGGAGATTGGTTGCCGCAAAGACGAGGCGATTAGTCGCCAGCCTTCCAAAATGCCCAGTGTGGCCTAACCCTTAAAGGGGTGTTCACCTTTTAGTTAACGTTTAGTATGTTATAGAATGACCAATGATAACCAACTTTTCAATTGGTCTTCATTGTTTATTTTTTATGGTTTTTAAATCATTTGCCTTCTTCTGACCTCTATCCAGGTTTTAAAGGATAAGTAAAACTTCAAAAAAGGGTGCTATTCTAAGAACTTCTGCAATGTACAAATCTTGGAAGTAAAATAAAAAAATAATGAATGTACATCGCAAAAGTTCTTAGAATAGCACCCTCGTCGATTTTACATTCACTTATTTTAAAGGTTTACTTATCCTTTAAATGGAGGTCACTGACTGAATAATGTAAAAACCACAAATATTAAAAAATTAAAACCATTTACAAATTGTCTCAGAATATCACTCTCTAGTCTACATCATTCTTAGTGGGTTATTTATCTCAACATTTTCTGCTGCAAACTCCGATCAAATCCGCTCCGTTTTTTTACGATTTCTTTATTATTATGATTTCCTGAAAATTCGCTTTGCAGGAAAAAATCTAATTTTAACGATTTTTTTGGATGTTTCACCCTTAAACTCCAATTTCTTATTCTTTTTGCCCAAAAACTTCGGGGTATTGCAAGAAACCCAGCGCACATCAAAAAATCATTGGGACTTCTCCCATTGACTAATATGCAACCTGGACAGGTCTGAGATGCCGGATTTTCTGATTCAGACTTTTTCATCCTCGGGGTTTAATAAATTCGAAATATTCATGATTTTTTTTTAAATTTTATATTTCTTGCATTTTTTGCATTTGGAGTTAAGTTAATAACCCCCTAAATGTCAGCTCAGTTGTGAACAATCCCCTTTAAAAGGTATGTAAAACCAAACAACTATCCAGTATATACTCATTAAAAATTGTCAGTAGTATTAAAGTGATTGGGAGCAGTATCTCTCTGTTCCTTTATATTCTCTGTTGGCTCTGACTATTTAAACAATATAGCAGAAGCAAGACAACAGTCATGTGAAGAGTGAGGGCAGCAGTGCTGAAAGGAGCAGAGATACTACTTTCTGTTGCAACTATATTTAAAAATAACTGAAAAAGTTCAATGAATGTATATTGGAAGTTTCTTGGAGGTACTTGGGGGTTATTTATCAAAGTCTGAATTCATCTCAATGTTTGCTGCTACAAACTCCAATCAAATCTGCTTTGGTTTTTAACGCTTATTTATTATTAAATTTTCCCGAAAATTTGCTTTGCGGGAAAAAATCTGATTGATTGCATTTTTCATCCATTTTTTTCATAATTTTCACCCGAAAACTCTGAATACTTCGGGGTATTGCACGAAACCCAGCGCACAAAATTATTGGGACTTCTCCCATTGACTTATGTGCAACCTCGACAGGTCTGAGATGCCGAATTTTCAGATTCTGACTTTTCCATCCTCGGGGTTTAATAAATTCCAAAAAATTCGTGATTTTATTTTAAAAATTTTTTTTTACAGATTTTTCGTGATTTTTGCATTCGGAGTTTAGTAAATAACCCTGTTGGATTTTGCTAAAGCATTTGATACAGTCCCACATAAATGACTGCTTTCTAAACTAAGCTCTGTCGGAAGCGTATTTATCAAACTCAAACTTTCATCCACTGATAAATACGCTTCCAAAAATCCAATAGGAATGAATAAACAGTGGGTAAATTTTATTATGTGGTTAGCTCTCACATTTTGGTAAATCTACCCTAACTGATCTGTGCAATGTACCTACATGAAGGGATATTTGAGAGATTTGCTGCCCGATAATTCCGACTGTAGCTCTGTCACACGCATTTTACCTCCTGTCTAGAAAGGCCCTTCCCCCGTCGTGCGAGTTTGAGTTTTCTGCTATACGAAACATGACATTTTCTATGGAAGCAATTACTCTGCTTTACAATCTGAATGGGCAATCATGTAGAATAGAATAATACAAATAATAATTAAAGATGAAAGGGTGGCGAATAAACATGGTTCCCAGAAACCAAACCACAGACCCGACCAACTTCCATTACATCAAATTGCTATAAGGTTACACAGCGTCTCATTGGAATTACTCACTAAGTGTTTCAAAAGCAAAGGTTAATGTTACTTGGTGTTGGAGATTAAAATATCTCCCAGGGTTTCTCATGGTTTTGGCAGCTGCCTCG
Source organism: Xenopus laevis (assembly GCF_017654675.1). Classification (NCBI taxonomy): domain Eukaryota; kingdom Metazoa; phylum Chordata; class Amphibia; order Anura; family Pipidae; genus Xenopus; species Xenopus laevis. Next base: position 165,621,362 of record NC_054373.1, read on the forward strand.
GAACAGCCATGTTTTGTTGCTAGCAGAGTATTTCGATTCCCCCTGTCACCGACGCTCACTTTGACTTTATGATACAAACAGGCAGCCGGATGACAGATCACAGGCAGTTATTTGGGAAGAAAAAAACATCAGGTTTCCCCATGAATGGCAGGAAAAGGGTAACTATTAAGTTGTCAGGCAAGCCACAATTAGATCCTTGACTTTGCCTGACTTGTCACTTGCCAAATTTTGTTGCTATCACCAAAAATGTCATGAAAAAAACCTTTTCTAACAATAACAACAACAAAAAAAGGTTCCACATTTCCCCGTCTATAAAGTACAGGTATGGAACCTCTTATCCAGAATGCTCGTGATCTGGGGTTTTCGGGATAACAGATCTTTCCGTAATTCAGATCTTTATACCTTAAGTCTACTAGAAAATCATGTAAACATTAAGGGGCCGATTCACTAAATTCGAGTGAAGGATTCGAAGTAAAAAAACTTTGAATTTCGAAGTATTTTTTGGGCTACTTCAACCATTGAATGGGCTACTTCGACCTTCGACTATGACTTCGAATTGAAAGATTCGAACTAAAAATCGTTCGACCATTCGATAGTCGAAGTACTGTCTCTTTAAAAAAACTTCGACCCCCTACTTCAGCAGCTAAAAGCTACCGAAGTCAATGTTAGCCTATGGGGAAGGTCCCGACAGGCTTTCCTAAGTATTTTTGATCGAAGGATATTCCTTCGATCGTTGGATTAAAATCCTTCGAATCGTTCGATTCGAAGGATTAAATCGTTCGATCAAAGGAATAATCCTTCGATCGTACATCGCAGTATTTGCGCTAAATCCTTCGACTTTGATATTCGAAGTCAAAGGATTTTAATTCCTAGTCGAATATCGAGGGTTAATTAACCCTCGATATTCGACCCTTAGTGAATCAGCCCCCAAATAAACCCAATAGGCTGGTTTTGCTTCCAATAAGGATTAATTATATCTTAGTTGGGATCAATTACGAGCTACTGTTTTATTATTACAGAGAAAAAGGAATTATTTTTACAAATTTGGATTATTTGGATAAAATGGAGTCTATGGGAGAAGGCCTTTCTCAGAGCTTTCTGAATAATAGGTTTCCGGATAACGGATCCCATACCAGTATAGATAAAAGTACGATAAGGGTATGTTTGTGGTTTGTCAGTATTCACTTACTTTGGGTTTATTTGTTCCCATTCAGAGAGTCAACCCCAAAAAAATTAATAAAAGAAAACAATTTTAATTTTTATATTTAACAATATACATTCATTGCAAATTTACTGTGGTTTATACATAATTTGTATAAGTATTGCTACTTAAAGCAGTGCATGTCCCTTTCTATTCCCTGTCCTGGTGTCTAAGACTGTTGATACAATGTAAGACAAGGCAGCTGATTAACAGACCTGTCTTTGCTGGGGAACTAAGACTTTTGTAACATTGTTTAAACAGTAACAACCAGGAGTCAAACAAATGCTGCTTTCAATGGCAATTGTTTTTACATATAACTTTAAAAGCACTGACAATTTTTAATAAATACATATGGGAAAGATGCTTAGAATTGAGTTTTCTTTTATTAGGCAAATGTTTATTTTTGGATTGACTTACCCTTTAAGCATCACTTTTAATGAATTTTTCAGTATAAATATAAAAACTGGGTAAATAGATAGGCTGCTCAAAATAAAAAATGTTTCCAATATAGTTAGTTAGGCAAAAATGTAATGTATGAAGGCTGGAGTGACCGGATGTATTCTTGCTCAAACAATGATTGTACACCCACCAGGATTGCCGGCAAACTCTGCTACCCTTATGCCTTTTTCTCCGCTACACTAAATGCACTGTGCAGAGTTCCCTATGTAAAAAGAGTGGAGGTGCAAATATTGTGGCAAAAAGTAAAGAACTTTAAGGGGGTTATTTACTAAACCTCTAATTTATCTGGTCGGGCTTTTAGGGGCAAAAACTAGAGTTTTTCTAGATTTATTATACCCCGATGCTGTAAGAAGCCCGAAACCAAAAATCCGCCATTTGTTGAGGTCCTGTATAAGTCAATGATAGAGGGCGGCACCTATTTCAATTTGAAGTTTACCTGGCCTGCACTGGGTTTAGCCTGAAAATCCGACTTTTTCGGGGTTTACTAAAATATGAGATAAATTCAGGTTTTTTGGAAATATCTCCCTAACTGTTCCTAGAAAAGTGGGCCAATGACCTGTCAAGAACTGGCTTTAAGTAGACCTTCAATTGGGGCGTTGGACTGGGGTCAGATGGGTTTTACATAGAGCTTCATGGGCAGGACCGACATCAGAAATCACAGGGCCCCACCGCAAGCCCCACCTACAGGTCCGCCCCCCACCACACAGAAAAAAAACAAAAAAAATATTGGCGGCTAGGGTTCCCACATGTTAATTAAAAATAAAAAGATATTGGTGGTCAGGCCCCCCCATAAAAAAACATTTGTGGCCAGGGCCCCCCCATCAAAAAAAATTTTGGTGGCCAGGCCCCCCCCCACATTATAAGAAAATTGGTGGCCAGGGCCCATGAAACGTCCATGCCTTCCCGAAGTCAGCAGCTCTCAGAAAGATGGGGGGCCCGGCTAATCAAGTAAGTGTGGTGTGGCCAGGCCCCCCTTACCCTCGGGGCTCCCTACAACTCTCCCCCCTGTCCCCCCCTGATGGCTGCCCTGTTCATGGGAGACACAGGCCCAGATTTCCACTTTGGGTGACCCCAGGCCACTGGATCCTCATGCCTGCCCCCCTACATGCGCATTTACCTGGGCACTAAAATCCTGCCACCCTAGGCCCGGGCCTTTGTAGCCTTTACCACAAATCCAGGCCTGCGAGAGCAGCACCCTTTGCACCCTGCCCTGTAGGAAATGAGACTTATGTATTTCAGACATCAAAGGGTGACAAATATAAAGTCCACATTCATTTTGCAACACTGCTTCTTTCTAATTGGCTTCCTTCAATGCATATCATATGCTTGGAATTTAGCCTAAAGTTGATTTATAGTAATAGATTATTTGAATAATGGCCAAATCAAGGACAAAGGGAAGGGGTGTTTGCAATTCAAGGGATACAAATGAGCCTAATTTATGTTTCCTAAGAAAACCCCCTATTTCAGCCCAGGCACCCTGTGAAGATTGTATAGAGACTTAAAATATCTTTATGGGAACCACCCTTTGTACAAACTTTTATTGCTTTTGTGATTTATCCACTGGATTCATCCTTTGTGTCAGGATGAATTATGTGGCTTGCAGATCAGATAGAAACCAGAATCAGCGTTCCAAAGAAAGTATTTAATCTCTGCTTGTAAGATAAATATTCTGTTTCCATTAAGCATTATACACACATAGATCAAACCTGTGACAATTGTTTTTTTTTTTATTTTTCCACCGGGCAAATTGCACAGGTCTAATCCCACACATTAGTATAATTCCATGCGTTATTCTTACATTTCAAAACTGTCAGGTTGTTTGAAGAATAAAGAGGGTTTGATGCTAGCTACTGCTTGCTCTTGTAGCGCTGCTAACCCGACTGTCAGGCCTCTACCCAGTGTTTGTGTGACTGCCATACGCTGGTAAATATAGGCCTGTTATAAGGTTTAGAAATATTTGTAAAAAAAGGGGTTGTTCACCTTTAAGGTAACTTTTAGTATGTTATAGAATGGCCAATTCTAAGCAATTTTTCAGTTGGTTTTCATTTTTTTTTTTTTTTATAGTTATTTGCCTTTTTCCTTTGACTTTTTGCAGCTTTGAAATGGGTGTCGCTGACCCCTTCTAAAAAAACAAATGCTCTGTAAAGCTACAAATGTATTGTTATTGTTACTTTTTATTACTCATCTTTCTATTCAGGCCTCTCCTATTCATATTCCAGTCTCTTATTCAAATCAATGCATGGTTGCTAGGGGAATCTGGACCCTAGCTAACAGATTGCTTTAAATGCAAATTGAAGAGCCGCTGAATAAAAAGCTAAATAACTCAAAAACCTTAAATAATAAAAAATGAAAACCAATATCACTCTACATCATACTAAAAGTTATCTCTAAGGTGAACAACCCCTTTATATTAAAGGGATACTGTCATGGGGAAAAAAAAATTTCAAAATGAATCAGTTAATAGTGCTGCTCCAGCAGAATTCTGCACTGAAAGTCATGTGACTTGTGCTCTGATTAACTTCAATCACTCTTTACTGCTGTAATGCAAGTTGGAGTGATATCACCCCCCTCCCTTTCCCCCCCCAGCAGCCAAACAAAAGAACAATGGGAAGGTAACCAGATAGCAGCTCCCTAACACAAGATAACAGCTGCCTGGTATATATAAGAACAGCACTCAATAGTAAAACCCATGTCCCACTGAGACACATTCAGTTACACTGAGAAGGAAAAACAGCAGCCTGCCAGAAAGCATTTCTCTCCTAAAGTGCAGGCACAAGTCACATGACTTGGGGCAGCTGGGAAATTGATAAAATGTCTAGCCCCATGTCAGATTTCAAAATTGAAAATAAAAAATCTGTTTGCTCTTTTGAGAAATGGGTTTCAGTGCAGAATTCTGCTGGAGTAGCACTATTAACTGATGCGTTTTGAAAAAAAAACATGTTTTCCGATGACAGGATTCCTTTAAATTTTAGTATGATGTAGACTAGAGAGTGACAGAAAACAAGAAGGGACCGAGAGATACTTCTCCCAATCTCCTTAATACTACTGACAATTTTTAATGAGTGTATACTGGATAGTTGTCTTGGTTTACATGCCATTTAAGGGGGTTGTTCACTGCGTTAACTTTTAGTATGATGTAGAGAGTGATATTATGAGACATTTTGCAATCGGTTTTCATTTTCTATTATTTGTGGTTTTCGAGTTATTTAGCTTTTTATTCAGCAGCTCTCCAGTTTGCAAGATAGACAAGATACTTTCCCCCAACCTCCTCACCCATAATTGATCACAAACAAATATTGTCTGCCACTCCTCTATGCCCTGGGCATAGAGGCGGGGCAGACAATTACTTTCACTTTCCATTCAGCACTTCCTAGATGACACTGCTCTACCCACATTCCCCCTTTCTCTTCACTATTTAATTGTCTAACCAGTGCATGGGGATCGACATCAGGTCCCCCATTCTGGTGCACAAACAAGATTCTGAGATGATTCAAGGCTTGCCTTAATAACAGTGTCCACAAAATGGCTCCTGCCTGCTTGTTATAATTATGAAATCCTGGACTGAAGGAACATGATTCAAATAATTTATATAGTGTAATTAAAGTTAATTTTGCTTGACTAGTGTGATAAAATAGGATTTTGAATAATTTTTTCGGGTGACGGGTCCCCTTTAAACTTGAATTCCCCCTCTGGCCCTTTTATCATTCTTTCTTTCCTTTAGCTGAATCTGTAGTGGAAAGAATGAAAGGATTGGACCCAAAGTAACAGACCTGAGATTTCATTCTACTTTGATATTTGATTTTACTGATATTTTTTATTTCTGCAACATGCAGTGACACATGTTACTCTATTGATTTAGATATAAAGATATCCAACCCTCCAGCTACAATTTTCTGGAAATGTGTGCGTTTCAGCCCAATTAGGGGTTGGCAGACTTCATCTGATATAAGTCTGAAAGCAAATTTGTGATGGAAAAAAATGACATTTTTCAGTTCTTATCTATATGTGTGTATGTGTTTTTAACAGGATAATGTTATTTTTGAGAGGCTTTCAAGAGAGTCGAAGTATATGGAACATACCATAAACCATCTGGAACAATTTGCTTCTGAAGGTAAATATTCCATAGTCAACGTTCACATTCATATCCTTTGCTAAACATTTCATAACACTAAAATGCCACTAATCTGAGGTTTTGGATTCATTCTACAATGAGTGTAAGTAGTGACATTTGGGTAAAGTAGAAATAACTAAGCAAGGGGAGCTCACTCTGCACCAGGCTAGTAAAAGTCAGTTGCTGATTGGTTGCTAATAGGAACTGCACTGGGGCAAAACGGCAGAATGCTTCTACATGTACGGGACCTGTTATCCAGAATGCTCTGGACCTGGGGTTTTCCGGATACCAGATCTTTTCTTATATGGATCTTCTTGCTTACTAGGTAAACATGTAATAAACCCAATAGACTGGTTAACATCCAATAAGGATTAATTATATCTTAGTTGGGATCAAGTACAAGGTACTGTTTTATTATTACAAAGAAAAAAAAAAGATTTTTAAAAATGTGTATTATTAGGATAAAATGGAGTCAATGGAAAGCAGCCTTTCCATAATTCGGAGCTTTCTGGATAGTGGCTTTAGGGATAACATATCCCATATCTGTGTATTAAACTGCCATATTTTCTAAATTATTCCTAAGACGTGCTATCACTAAAAGGACAAGTACATGCATAGGCTCGTAATGATTACATTTTAATAGTTATCAATGAATGTAATTTAAATATGTGATTTTTTAAAATTGTTGCTGTTTTTTTAGATTTTCCAGCTGTTTATTTATGTTGACTGCTATGAGTGCAGGTTTAGGCCTATTGGACACTGACATTTTGGCATAAAGAGTGACTGTGTCCCTCATTTGATTTATCAGCATATCGTGTATATTATCTAACCCCAAAGTACCCATTTTTAATGTATTAAGGTTTCTGCCTGTAAGATATATGTATATATTGGCCATTGCTTCTTGCCAGGGCATCTGGACTATATACACAATACTGACAGTTTTTTGGTTATGAGCCTGGAATAGGCATAGAAACCACATTGGCGCCTATATGCCTTGCTTTCATGTATCATCTCATTTGGCAAAAAGTTTCTTTTTGGTCATAATTTTAGTACATTAAACCAATGAATTCCATAGGAAATCTATTTTATGCTATGTTTGCAGGGTGCATTTCACTGTATACACAATTATTGTCCAAGCTGAACACTTGTTTAATTTGTGGCTGAGTGTCTTGAATTTCTTCAGTCTTGTCCCCATAAGTTTTGTGTCTGTGCAGGTCTTATATATAGAATTCTCAAGGTATTTGGTGTCATAATACACTATGCATATTTTATAGTGTCACTTGTATTTCAAACAATACCTTATTAGAATAGACGGGGACATAATACAGCAAATTGAGAATAAATATATCCAAGAATATTAACGTTTCAGTGCTAAGAATTAAAGGGGTTGTTCACCTTCCAACACTTTTTTAATTCAGTTGGTTTCAGACAGTTCACCAGAAGTATTGCCTTTTTACAGTTACTTTCTATTCTCTATGTGTGAATGTTTTTCTAATATTCAAGTGTAAAGCTTAATTTTTCACCTCCTAAGGGCAGAGACACACGGTCAGATTCGAGGAGATTAGTCGTCCCACGGCAAATCTCTTCTTCTTTGAGGCGACTAATCTCCCTGAACTGCCTTCCCCTGCCTTCCTCCTGAGGTGACTCCGGAAAACGAAGCGATCCGAGCTCCATCCCGCCGGCGATTTTCATTCTAGCCGGCAGGGAAGGCAGTTCGGGGAGATTAGTCGCCCCTAAGTAGAGATTTGTCCAGGGCGGCTAATTTCCCCAAATCTGACCATGTGTCTCTTCCTTAAAGCAGCTCTGGGAGAGGGTGGGGGGGTCGCCGACCCTGTAAGCTGTTCTAAATAGATACATTTAGTTGATATATTTCCTTCCTGAAAGGCAACTGTTAGAATTGATACAATAGATGCTAATACTCCAGAGATGCTGCTGAGAAAAATATCAAGTAAATGTCAAAATTGTAACAGTTTAGAGTCTGTGCCTGAATTTCTGAGCTGCCAGACTCAAACATCAGAGACAGGAACATTCAACTTTAAACTTAGATTTTGGAAAAACTGTAAGGGTCTGGCCACACGAGCAGATTCGGGGCGACAATCTCTTCTTCGGGCCGACAATCTCCCCGAACTGCCTTCCCCCTGCCCTCCGCCGACTGAAATGAAAATCGCCTGGGGTAATGCACACGCGGCGCTTCGTTTTCCAAAGTTGCCCGAAGTTTCCTCGTGAGTCGACTAATCTCCCCGAATCGGCTTGTGTGGCCTGACCCTAAAAAAATAGGAATTGGAGAGTAATTGAAAAAAGGCTTTATTTCTGGGGAACAATCTGAAATCAATTGAACTGAAAAAGGTGTTTGGAAGGTGAACAACCCGTTTAATAAACACAGGAGGAACAAGGTACTTAGCCAATGAGCAGTGGTTGTTGGACTTACAAATTCATGCCCCCCTTGGAGATACAGCCTTTGGTTAAGGCCCCCCTTAGATCATAACAAGTTAACTATTTAAAAATAATATTGGTGCATAAGCCATAGTTCCAATCACTTCCTGAACACCAAATAAATGTTCATTTAAAACCTTACCCCAATTGACCTTCAATTTGGGCTTTTAGTTGTATAATTGTAAATTAATATTCTCCCCAAAACAAATGTTTTCTTACCCAGTTCAACAATTTGGGAACCACTTCCATAGAGCTTACAGTCTAAGTGAGAGGATACGTTTAGGCACTGGCTTATAACTGGCAGTATGGAATCAGATGCTCAAAGACAACGATGTTGAGTTTTGTTATAAAGAGTTTGAGACAGAAAGAAGAAAGCAAAAGAGAAAGGTTCAAGATGGGATGTGGGTGTTGTAGTTCTTTACATGGCAGTGAAGTTCTTTACAAAGCCAAGGGAAGGATTTTGTAAGATATTGTTTTCTTAATGATACAGGTATGGGATCTGTTATCCAGAAACCCAAAAGCTCTGAATTACAAAAATGTTGTCTCCCATAGACTCCATTTTATCCAAATAATCTCCTTTTTCTCCTTTTTCCCAACTAAGATATAATTAATCCTTATTGGAAGCAAAACTGGCCTATTGGGTTTATTTAATATTTAAGTTGTTTTCTAGTAGACTTATGGTTTGAAGATCCAAATTATGGAAAGATTAGTTATTTGGAAAACCCTAGGTCCGGAACATTCTGGATAACAGGTCGTATATTTGTATCAATTTCAACTGTGCAGGGCGGGGGCATTTCTTTATTGTATATGAGAGGCTAAAGTCTGAGACTTTTCCTGCTTTTTATTTTGTCAAACATTCATTTTTCACCTGAAAATTGTGTTTCTTTTTAAGGCTTAAGGACCTTGTGTCTTGCATACTGTGACCTGCAAGAATCCGAGTATCAGGCCTGGTTAAACGCTCATAATGAAGTCAGTGTGGTGATCAAGGACAGGGCCCAGAAACTTGAAGATTGTTATGAGATTATTGAAAAAGTAAGTTTGACTTCCCCCGATATTGAACAGACAGACTTGATTACCTGTTTAGCCAGCTTCAGAACTGAACAGTCAGAACATTCAAATGTTCACAGTGGTCAGAAAAGCCAACGCAACAGAAACAGCAATAAATATTTGCTTCAAATGCCTGGAAATTAAACAAATCTGCATTAATATCATTTTACCCATCGTAGGGGTCACTTGTATTTTAAATACCATTTCAAATACCATTTACTGCTGTGGGTCTCTTCTTAATACGAGCAGTTGAAACCAAAGCGAATCTGTCTTCAAGTGCTCCTGCTTAGGGATGGGCGAATTTCACCCGTTTCGTTTCGCCAAAAATTCGCTGCGGGCGAAATGTCGCATACGCCCATTAAAGTCTACGGGTGTCAAAAAAATTTTGTTGCGCGGCGAAATTGTTTTGACGCGCGTCTTTTTTTTTTTTCTTTTGACGCACGCCGCCATACAAGTCTATGGGCGTCATTTTTTCGGCAAAACAAGGCGAAAAAATTCGCCCATCCCTACTCCTGCCTGGTGTTAGTGATTGCAGGGAAGAGGTGCGTGATGGGACTTTAAAATCCCTGCTGCATTACTCTGCTTTTTAGAACCAGGTGCAGCAAACGGGGGAGTTTAGAGGATCCCCAGTAATGCAGTTCAGGAGGAGGGGTGGACTTTGAAGGGGCCAAGCTATTAAGAATGTTTTCATTCTCCTTTAAAGGAGAACTAAACATTAACTAAAGAAGTAGCTAGAACTGTTGTACATTATGTTTTGGGATTCTGTACTAGCCCAAGGCAACCACAGCCCTTTAGCCCCTTTAGCAGTAAAGATCTGTGTCTCCAAAGATGCCCCAGTAGCTCCCCATCTTCTTTTCTGCTGATTCACTGCACATGCTCTGTGCTGCTGTCACTTACTGAGATTAGGGACCCACTCACAGTACACATAAAATAGAAATGTCACAATATAAGGGTAGAACTCCACGCCATGCAACGAAACACATGCGATGTGACATGCAAACGCTGCGCGCTGCGGTTTCATCTGACAGTCTGATAAATGTAGTTCTTACCTGCGATTTCTCCTTCACTTCCTGTATCTTCAGAACATCCGTCACGTCGCATGTGTTTCATCGCATGGTGACGTGTTGGCTCAAGCCGCACAGCGGAGTTCTACCCTTATATTGTGACATTTCTATTTTATGTGTATTGTGAGTGGACTTACAGCTCAGTAGTTCTTTTTGAAGGCCCAGAGTGTCAGTGACCCTAACCTTCTATACACCTCTTGTATATAGTAAACCCTTGGTTAAGCCAAAAGCCTGGTATTAGCAGTCTAAAGGTGGCCATACACGGGTCGATAAAAGCTGCAGACAGACCGAGTCGACAACTTATTGGCCCGTGTATAGGGCCCTCCGACGGGCTTCCCCGATCGATATATGGCTGAAAGTCAGCCAGATGTTGATCGGACGGGACTAAAAATCACGTTGGATCGCGGCCGCATCTGTTCGCTGATGCGGTCCAACCGCCCGTTACCCATCGTAAGGATCTGATCGTTGGGCCCTAGGGCCCGCGATCCGATCAGCCCAATATCGCCCACCTCAAGGTGTGCATATCGGGGAGAGATCTGCTTATTTGGCGATATCACCAAAGGAGCGGATCTCTCCGTGTATGGCCACCTTAAAACTGCAGAAACCACTTAAAATAGAAAATGAATGCAGAAAAACTCATAGAAAGAACCCTGAGTAAGTTTACACCAATTATGTTTTTGGATCCCTAATGCTTAGGGGAGAATATTGTACCACATTATACTGGGAATATACTGTACTACTTCATGCTGAGAGACTTTGGCATTTTATAGTGTGCTTGACTGTCATTCTAGAATGCAAATTGTAGATTATTGTCAGTGTATTTAGCATACCAATATCATTTCTCTTATCATACGGCCATTGAAAATGTACAGCTCCAGGCCTTTAAAGGAGAATTCCACTAAAACAAAACCCACTACCCCGTACCCTACATAGTGCCCCCTCCCTTTTGTTACCCACATTACAAAAGTATCTATTTGTGAGAATCACTGTTGCGAAAGCCAATTTACATTTGGTTTCATTTGATTGAAATGACTTATATAAAAGGTGGATATTCACAGATTGGTACTAATCACTTTAACCACTACAGGGATAAAGAGGAATAATCTTTACAGAAATTGTGAGATTTTACAAGTAATTTTAATATCAGTACAAGCCTACATTTAAGTATAAATAATTTAAAGGGGGTTATATGTTGTATACAAATAATTCTATTTCCCCCTAATCTATTTAGTTTGGTGAGAGCAAACTTGGTCACTAGTAATTGTCTAATTGGTTTTGGGATTAATAACTATAAACTATGTATTTGCAAGGGTCCTTGTTGTTACATAAGGGATAATCTGCTGCCACATTGTTCGGACCTTAAACCCACAGACATTAAAGGAGAAGGAAAGTTGTTTCACACTTGGGGGTGCCAAATGTTAGGCACCCCCAAATGACTGTATTTACTTACCTGAAACCCCGGGCTGGTGCTCCTATCAGCAGAAAACTCTGGGCTGGTGCTCCTATCAGCAGAAAACTGCACCGGCCCGGGGTTATACCAGTGAGCACCACGGAGAGATCTTCCGTATTCTTCTTTCTTCTCGTTGCTGCGCATGTACCAAACTTTAACTAAAAAGTCAGCTATTTCATTCTATTGCGCATGCGTCTGCCCCGGGAAGTTTGAAGAAAAAAGAAGCCGGAAGAGGATGGCTCCGTGGTGCTCGCTGGTATAACCCTGGGCCGGTGCAGTTTTCTGCTGATGGGAGCACCGGCCGGGGTTTCAGGTAAGTAAATACATTCACTAACATTTGGCACCCCCAAGTGTGAAACAACTTTTCTTCTCCTTTAACAATTCAATTTAACGTGGGATTGCATTACAGAACTCAAATTATTGTATATAGTTGTTAATATAATTGAAGATATTGCTGAGCTAGTGATATGCAGACATTTTAATCTGAAAGCATTTTCAATAGAGAAAACTTGTCATTTTTAATCATTTGATAACAAATGAGTTAATTGGCTTTTCATGAAAATGTTCACCCCAAGAAACCCAAGGCTAATTTGTATTTGATCCCTAACATATGTCAAATGATCAAAAGATTTAAGGCAGTGAATATAGAGGATTGTAACATAAACTTCTAGTGGGACATTTGCTAAGATTCGTAGTTGCCCCAGGCGTAACTTTGCCACACTTCGCCAGGCGTAGTTTCACCAGCGCTCTGCAAATTCACTAAAATCCGAAGTTGCGCTCAGGGGTAACGTAAGGTTGCGAAGTTGCACTAGCGTTGATTCGCTAAGCGAAGCGAAGTTAGCTAGTGATGGTTAATTTGCATACGGCGCCAAATTCAAATTTCAATGGAGGTATATGTAGCAGGACTACAAATGTCTGGGAAACCTTCAAAACGTCAAATAAAATTTTTATTTTGCCCTACACATGTGCCCACTGTATAGTTAAGTTGCCATGAGTTAGGAAATGTAGGGGGGAAGGAGGGGAGCCCCAAAAATGTTTTCGATCTTTTTCAGCCTATCCCCCATAATATAGAAAAAACGCCAGCGTTTTATGGGACTTAGAAAAAATTGTAACTTTTTTTTTGAAGAAATCCCTATCTACTCTATTGCACCTGGTCTGAGGTGGCGAAGGAAGTCTATCGTAAAAGGTATCGTTCAGAACAATGCGCGCGTTAGTGAATTTGCGTAGTTACATCCGTTGCGCAAATTCACCAGGCGTAAGGGTGCGAAGGTACACTAGCGAAGTTACGCCAGCGTTCGTTAGTGAATTTGCGAAGTAACGAAAATGCCCAACGCTAGCGAATTGACACTAGCATTAGGCGCTTCGGCACATACTGAATTTGCACCCTAGAGTGAAGATCTTTAGTTGATATTGCCATTGTTGTTCTCTTTCTAATCTATATTTCCACTGATGAGCATTGAGAAATTAATATCAAAATAAGAAGATTGCGCAGCCTCATATTAAATAAAGCACAAGATGTTATTTTCATTTCCTTGTTAGAACGACCAATTAAAAATGGAGTCTTGGGAGTGATACCATTAAGAGGTCCTTTGATCTCTATTTGCAGCGCCTCATTTCAGAACGACTTCTTGAAAATATGAAAGCAATTAATATCTTGTTCAGTATTTTCACTGAGTAGTTCTGAAACACAACTAACACTTACCAGTCATATGGGCTCGATTAAGGTGAAATTAAAAAGCATTATGGAAGGAAATTAGAGATCATACATTGAGTTGTTATAAAATCAGGAGGCACTAGCAACGGAAGCCAACTCCGTAATGGGATGCAGGCAGAGGTTCTCGCTAATTGCCTGCAGAAACTATTATCAGTTTTAAGGGCTCATGAATGAAAGAGAATCTGAATTCTGAATTGAGAAAGCCAGTTGGATGATTGGTGAAACGTCTTCAAGAAAAAACACAGCAAGTCCAGTTGATTTGACTTATTTCTACAGAAAGAGAATCACTCACATGATGTGCTGCATATTTATGTGCAGCATAAACTTCCAATTGAACAGCAGAAGAAGTAGAGTCAAGTAACTCGAAAAATAACGGGAACAAATAAACATAGAATTAAATTCAAGTTATCACATTTATCAAGGGTCAAATTTCGAGGGTTATTAAACCCTCGATTTTGACCCTCGAAGTAAAATCCTTCGCATTCGAATATCGAATTCAAAGGACTTTAGCGCAAATACTTTGATTGATCGATCGGATAAAAATCGTTCGAACGATAAAATCCTTCGAATCGAATGATTTTAATCGATCGATCGAAAGATTTTTATTCGATCAAAAAAAACTTAGAAAAGTGCTGGGGAAGGTCCCCATAGGCTAACATTGCATCTCGGTAGGTTTAAAGTGGCAAAGTATGAAGTCGAAGTTTTTTTTAAAGAGACAGTACTTAGATTATCGAATAGTCGAACGTTTTTTAGTTTGAATCGTTCGAATCGAAGTCGAAGGTCGTAGTAGCCTATTCGATGGTCGAAGTACCATTGATGTGGGTGGGACTGGGAAGAAATTACATCAAATTACAAAATGCCTAGTGAGCCATGACCTTTTTTTGGCAAATTTTCAATTAGGTATAGGGAGTAAAACAGGAATCTTAGTGGCTGAAATATATAACACAAATGGAAAACAAAGTTCATATAATGAAAGTATTTTTGTCTTTTAAAGGATTTGATGTTGCTTGGCGCAACCGCCATTGAAGACCGCCTTCAAGGAGGAGTTCCAGAGACCATAGCGACATTAATGAAAGCTGAAATAAAAATATGGGTTTTAACAGGAGATAAACAAGAAACAGCTGTCAACATAGGTAATCAAAGACATTTTATATTCTTCTATCTATGGCTGTTTTGGCCACAAGGCTCCATTGGATCTTATTGTGGCCTCTCCTTGTTCCCCAGGCTTAAACTGGTACTCGGGTTTATCTGGCAAACTCTATTTAATTCCTCTATTCTGAGTAATTTGAAGGCAACTTGGGCAGAATTCTTAAAAAATAAGAATAAACAAAGGGTGTTTCTTTATCATAGGAAGACCGTGGATAATCTGCACATGTGGGATTGAGCTTTGTTTGTCATAGAGACGATGGCTGTGGCCATTATTTATATGAAGTCACGAGTGAAACTGCCCCGTTTTACCTAACAGTTAATGAAAATGCAGAAAAATGTGGGAGATTTTGATAAATGCATTGGAGTTATTGTACACAGAATGTGTTTCTCTGCTCTAAGCTATTCTGTTCAGTGATAGTGCCCAGAGCTGCCCAGCATCTGCACTCAGCACTATCACCTGCCTTAATCAGGGAAAAAGGATTCGTACACTTTTCCCCCAAAAAATAAAATCTTGCATAAAGAAGAAAAATGTGGTTTTAAGCATCTTTCAGTACCAATCGGCTACAAATGAAAATTAAATGAAAAGTGTACATATATATTGTTATTCACTTAGAATGACATTTATTTCTAATGATGCAATTATATACAGTATTTGGGTTTATATCTCCTTTGAGTATGTTTTCATTTTATAATTATTTTTGAGATATCCAAAATGCACGGGACCTGGGGTTTTTCTGTTATTTGGATCTTCAAACCTTAAGTCTACTAGAAAATCGTGTAAACGTTAAATAAACCCAATAGGGATTCATGATATCTTAGTTGGGATCAAGTACAAGCTACTGTTTTATTATTACTGATAAAAGGAAGCCATTTTTAAAAATTTGGATTGTTTGGATAAAATTGAGTCTATGGGAGATGGCCTTTCTGTAATATGGCGTTTTCTGGATAACGGGTTTCTGGATAACAGATCCCATACCTGTATTACATTTTAAATGATTGCTCTCCCTCAGCTTAATTTGTATTCCTGCTCCAAAAAAACTGCAGTGATACTGTTTGGCAGTGAGGCACATAATGCTATTTTACCTCCCCACTATGCAGCAGTTTTTCCTATGAATTCCAGTGTTTTTGCAGACATGCTCTGATTTTCACCTGCCACAATGGGGCCTTGATGTGTATAAGTAAAGCCAATAGTTCATGTGCAATGGGGATTAAGCCCATGTTTGAGATGGTGGTAGCCCAGGTTCCTTAGTTTTAATAGGGGCAGACTAGGTGGGCAGGTATTTTCAAATGCTGACCATTGAAAGATCTACTTGTTTGCTGGTCATCACACAAGCACGTTTTTACCTGATCTGGTCATACAGCTTGTAGGCCAAATTGATTGGATCTGATGTTTTGGCCTTGGCCCAGCAATCACATTATAACAAGGGTCTATACAGACCTGTTGGGAGAAGATCACATCAACAGCCTAATGTGGTCCTTGCCTGACGGAATGTTCAAGCCTGATAGATATGTGGCAGATTCTTGGCCAGAGATTGGTCAGACACCATAATTTTGGCCCCCTACTTGGGCTGCAGTGGCCGAGTTGACAGCCTATGTATGGCCACCTTGGGTGAACATCATGTGTACGATCTTTTAGTGGATTGCCATTACCTCATGTTACTGGTCCATTAAGCTTAAAATAAAAACACATACACGTATGTGTATGTGTAATTATGTAATCCAGTGTTCTGTAGCGAAGAAGATTTATATCCCGATGTACAATGAGTGTTATTTAGAATTTCATGTGAATTTATATATGAGAGGAAATAAGAGAGTTCTAGGCATTAGCAACAACATTCCCTATTGAGACTTTTATTATGCAAGTCCCCAGAGTTACGGCACTCAGCAAGTCCTCATTCCAGCGAGGCACGACAGCCTGAAATAGGTTATTTTTAGAACTCGTGGTTACATAAGGTTCCCTTCCAAATCCAAACTGTCACATATGAAAAGCCAGTGATATAAAAATGCTGTTCACATCCATATAATTTAAGTGACTTCCAGTCATTATTTCTGTATCCGTAGTTCCGAGACACCGTATGACACCTTCTATTTCCTTCCCTGGCAGGTTATTCGTGCAGGCTGATATCACAAACAATGTCGCTCATCGTAGTGAATGAGGATTCTCTGGATGTAAGTAATAATTTGGGCACTGCTTAAAGTTCTCCGTGCTTTATTGTCAGCAGTTTGGTACACGCTATGAATGTATTATGTGTCCAAACAGCACATTAAACTCCAAGAATAGTTATAAATATAATCACAGACTTGGGAGTGGGCGAAAACTCACATCTTATAGTGTCTGACCTGTAGCCCTTCAGCTGTTTTTTATAGTTACATTGTTAATTTGGGTTTAAAGGAGAACTAAACCCCCCCTTAAGGCAAAACTCCCCACTGCCCCCCTCCCTGGCTCCCCCCATGCACAGTGTTACCCCTGAATTGTGTCCCCTCTTGAAATACTGACGCCATCTTCTGGCACTTTGGTATTCTTCATGGTATTGCTCCAACTGCGCTGTGACAAAAACGGGACTCCCAACCACGTAACTCTTGGGTTTGGCTATAAGGGGTTACACTTAGGGGCCAATTTACTAAGGGTCGAAGTAAATTTTCGAATTCAAAAACGTCAAATTTTAATTTTTGGGTACTTCGGCCATCGAATAGGCCAAAATTTGATTAGAATTGAAAATACTTCACAAATTCAACCATTCGAAAATCGAAATACTGTCTCTTTAAAAAAACTTTGATTTCGACACTTCGCAATCTTAAACCGAATTGTTGTTTAGCCTATGGGGAAACCACCTATAACCTACATGAGCCGTTGGCTAAGTTTTGAGAAGTCTAACTTTTTTTTGTAAAATCGTATGATTAAATCGTACGAATCAAACGATTCGTAGGATTTCATTGTACGATCATACGATTTCAATTTAGCGGAAAAAACCTTCGACTATCGTACTGCACCTATTCGATGGTCGAATTTCGAAGTTTTTTCACTTCGAAATTCGACCCTTGATAAATCTGCCTCTTAGTCTCTCAATCACCTTACACACAGGTTAGACTTACATCAGACACCCCAAAACACACCAACACCCAGAAAATTAATTTGCTGCCACCATCTACCATTAACACATTAACAGCCAATAGAAACCTAATGTGACTATTCCCCTGCCCTATATTATAGGTAATAACTGACACTACAACAATGCATCAAACACTATCTCCTATGGTAGATAGTCGGGGTAAGATCCTACCAGTTCCACAAGTACTCCAGCAGCCAAAGGGTTAATTTGCATTCAACCACACTTTCCTGCTAGTCATTCAACATATAAATAGGCAACTTTGCCTTTCTGCACATACAAAGAGTTCATACACTTAGGCACAAGCATCATATGGGCGATGAGTTTGTTAGAGGACAAGGACAAAACGTATTAAAATCTATTATATTTAATATTAACAGTAACAGTGCATGTATATGAAAGAATATATTACAAAGAAGACATAAAATTGCAAAAATAGTACATAAAATAAAAAGGAATAAAACACTAAGAAAACCCTAGGTACTTTACCAAGTTTAGGAATTTGTTGTGTCCTCTGAGGCAAGAGTTGGGAAACACTGGGCATACAATCCACGGATATGGAGCCTCCTTGCATGTCATTGGCTACTGGGTCTGTCACCTTTTTATTGCCTGCTGGACATTCCCCTCATTACCTTATGCATGAGGTAGAAGTGCCCAGGAACTTGTCATTTACGACCCCCTGCAGTGGGTTGTTATTTTCAGGCAAGATTCCCCAATATAATATTGGTACTTGCAAGTAAAATATGGTCAGGTTGTGATTCATACAGTATGTGGGCGATCAGATTGATACCAAAAACTAATGGGGTTTCATGTTCCAGTCCCCACAGAACCATCCCATCTTACTAGTGGCTATAGGCTGGCCTTGTTTGGTATCATTAGGAAGCATGTGACCTCCTCATAACCAATATGTAAGTTATTAGATGTGAATCATATTACACAGGAGACATGGATCCTTTCATATAATCCATATGTTTCTGCTTACTGACTGGCCCAGCTTCTTTGCCCAAATGGTGTGACTCCAAATTGTCTCAGAAGGCAGATATGAATATCAGTGTCCACAGCCCCTGGTGGGATATCCAAGCAAGGGTCTCTTTGCAAACCTAAGATCAAATGTTAACTCTTATGATGACAGAGCAATACTGTCCTGCCATGACATGCGCAAGCCCCAATACGGTGCTCACATAACGAAGATTACCAAGGCGACAAAGATGGCGCCCATGAGCTCCAATGTGCTGACTCTGCATGTGCGGTCAGTATTTCAAGAGGAGACAAAATTCAGGGGTAACACTGTGCAGGGGGAGGCAGGGAGGGGGGGGGGACAGTGGGGACTTTTGCCTAAAGGGGGTTTAGTTCTCCTTTAAAGAACAGTTCAGTGTAAAAATAAAAACTGGGTAAATAGATAAGCTGTACAAAATAAAAAATGTTTAGTTAGTTAGCCAAAAATGTAACGTATAAAGGCTGGAGTGACTGGATGTCTAACATAATAGCCAGAACACTACTTCCTGCTTTTCAGCTCTCTAACTCTGAGTTAGTCAGTGATTCTAAGGGAGGCCACATGGGACATAACTGTTTAGTGAGTTTGCAATTGATCCTTAGCATGCAGCTCAGATTCAAAATCAACAGTTATGACCCATGTGCCCCCCCCCAAGTCACTGATTGGTTATTTACTGCAAAGCAAGACGTTGGGTTCTGGCTATCTGGTCACTCCATTCTTTATTTCTTTTTTTTTACACAGCCTGTCTATTTAGCCAGTTTTTATTTGTATGCTGAACAATTGCTTTAATAAAGAGTCCATCAAGTTCAACTCCTCCAAATGACATGTAGTGCACATATACATACACACTTAACACGCTTAGAGACCGATATATACTCTCCCATAAAAAGAATAGTAAAATTACTGGTGAGAATCAAGTTGTCGACCCTCGTCCAATCTGTACCTACCTGCCTGCTCCCAAAGTCTACCCGACCTGGTTCACCATCCTTATTCACTAGAATCACTGGAAGTTGCCTAACAACTTGGTACCCCCCAATGATTTTACTTTTCCCTCTAATTAAAGAAACATGTATGATAAGTATTTAACTACAGGGTCTTTGAAAGTAAATTCTGTATTCTGTGACATATATTGGGTCTCAATGTATAGGACTGTTCACTTCATTTCATTGATGCCCTTTCGTTTTTTTGAGCGGTTCCCCAGGTTTCACATCCCACATGGAATCTGTGTTAGAAAGGTGCAGGATTTTGACAGTAGGTCAGTCCTCAAGAAGCAATAAATCACTTTTATATACACGTCTGACTGTCAGGAGAGGGCCAAGAGTGTAATTACCTACAGCTTTGTCTGGTCTGTCCTGAAATGGAATCTGATGGGGAACAAGCCACGGTACAGTTGGGTAATAAATCATTAATAAAAATTTAATCCACTGTAGCACATGGATTTACTCAAAGTCAGAAGAGTGAGGACAGGGAGAGCAAGCTAAAAAAGATGACAATTTTTCAGTGCATTTAGACGAGCTGCTATATTTTATATTTTGTGCTTGTGAGAGTATTTCCCAGTGTGCATTGTAGGTGATGATTTGGCAGAGGTCAGAGCAGGTACCTCACAGCAGTATGGTTTGCGGTATGAAAATGTGAAACATTCTGATCAAGGACTAAAAGAAGTAAAATGAAAGTGTTATACGAGTTCCATGTCTATTCCATGTTATTCCTGATAACTGAGCACTGCACAAAACTGTTCTGAATGGCAATTGTTCAACCCTTCCGTTAAATGGTTCTACCATCAACAGTGTTCCGCTCTTTCTCACCCGTTCTCCCAGAGAGCACAGCTTGACATAGCTACATACAAAAGACAAAAGTCCATCAAGTTCAATCCCTCTAAATGAACCCCAGTGCACATATACACACACACCTACAATATACAGATCTGGTGTACTTATACACTCACATATATAAACCTAAATATACACATACCTATACTAAACAAACTGCAGATCCTAAGATCACTATAGTCTTGGATATTATGCTTGTCCAGGACACTCTTTAAGGCATTCATTTAATCGCAGCATATCAAAAAAAGAGAGATAGAGTCTGCTATTACAATAAAACCCAAGAGGCTTTTCCTCAACCCGACTGTCTTGTCACAAACCTGGATGAAAAGTCTGAAGCGAAGCAGTAAGCCTCTCCTAAAAATCCTACAAGAAAACCATATAATGTCTAATGTATTTGCAAGTCTTTCATCATTGTTTAATTGTTCCATCACTTTTATCAGTCGCATACCAGTTGTATGTCTCTGTAATCTCTTATGTCTTATCAATATCCTTCTTAAAGACTGGAGGCCTAAACTGCACTGCATACTCAAGGTGAGGCCTTACCAAGGATCTACAGTATGAAGAAGCAAATTTATCTTTACATCCTTCAAGTTAATACCCATTATGCAAGACAGTACTTTATTTGCTGTAGTAGCCACTGAATGGCACTGCCTAGAGTTACACAGTGTGTTATTCCCAAAAATCCCCAAAGCCTTTTCAATTATGGGAGGGATTCCCAACCTTTTGAATCTGTGAACAACATTCACAAGAAAAAGGAGTTGGGGAGCAACACTAGCATGAAAAATGTTCTTGGGTGCCAAATAAGGGCTGTGATTGTCCATTTTGTAGCCCCTATGGTGGCAGAGCACCTGGTTTTTATGCAACCAAAACTTACCTCCAAGCCTGGAATTCAAAAATAATCACCTGCTTTGAGGCCACTGGGAGCAACATCCAAGGGGTTGGAGGGCAACATGTTGTTCAGGAGCTACTGGTTGGGGATAACTGACTTATGGAGTGTATAAGTCACATTTATGTTAGTGTACAACCATACATTTATCAACATTGTACCTCATTTTCCAGTTTGCTGTTCAGTTCTCCAATTCTACAAATCTCTCTGCAAAGCAGTGACATTCTGCTTTATATATATTTGTCAGACCCTACTATTTTAATTACTGAGACTACGAGCAAAATCAAGATTGTAAATTAAATTGTGTGCTTTTAAACACTATTACAAAGGTACTTGCAATATTAAACCCATCAATGTTTGCACCTTTAAACAGAAGCAAATTAATGTCCAGTAACAACATTTTTCTGCCTCACACCACTTACTTATAGTGTGTATTCAATTCCCTGACCATTCCAAATATAGCATCCAGGCTGTGTATAGGGAAGAAGCACACCAGCTTATACTGGCATAAGCCTTTGTCACATTTTATTGCAGATGTTGTAGCACAAGCTTTCGCGGACCAAGGGGTTGGTCCTGCAAGATTGTGCTACAACTTCTGCAATGAAATGCGACAAAGGCTTATGCTGATATAAGTTGTTGTGCTTCTTCTCTATACACAGCTTGAATGCACCTTTACACGAACACAACAGAGCCCTGTCAGGAGAAAGAGTTATTCTAGGGCTTCCTTTATGTGTTGCACCAGCTTCTACTGACATCCACCTTATAAATCACACACTAACAGTAATGTTTTTACAAATTTATGCTTGAAGAAGCATGACTACAAATTACACTGGAATTCTGTAAAAATCAGTTGCATTGTTGTTAAAAAGCATGGTGATTTAGGTGCTTTTTTTTTGCACCAAGTATGGAAAATGAACTCTTATGAGAAAATGAGCAGGTACCTGCTATAGAATTGTACTGCTGCTTTGCCCCAATGATCTAATAACAGTTATGGCATTGCAGAGCTAAAATATTGATGTTTCATGAAATAGAAATTCTGTTGCTGTTGAGCTGAATGTACAAGGAGATATTTTCAGACTTTATACTAAATAGCCTTCAGCAATGGATGGATTTATTTGCTTGTCCTTTTTTGCCTGCTTTTCTGTGGCACTAGAGGGTTATGGGAGCAGTTAAAGATTTAAATTGCCCTAAGAAACAAACCAGTTTTTTTCTACACTGTTATTGCTTTGAGGGAAAATCACTTTATGCAGGGTTGGTGTAAAACAGTGATCCCCAACCAGTAGCTCGTAAGCAACATGTTGCCCCTCCCCACCCATTGCATGTTGCTCTCAGTGGCCTCAGAGCAGGGGCTTAGTTTTGAATTCCAGGCTTGGAGGCAAGTTCTGGTTGCTAAAAAAACAGGTGTCCTGCCAACCAGAGCCTTCTGTAGGCTGCCAGTCCACATAGGGGCTACCACTAGTAAATCACAGTCCTTATGCTTGTGTTGCTCCCCAACTCTTTTTACATCTGAATGTTGCTCACGGATGAAAAGGGTGAGGGAACCCTGGTGTAAAAGATGTAATGTAACATTATGTAGGGTTGGTGTAGAATATGGGAGTAACGTTATACCGGGTTCAAATAGAAAGTAAAACATCATGTAAGGTTACTATAGAAGATATGATGTAACGCTACACAATCTTGGTGTAGAAGATGGAATTGAACATTTTGATGAGTTGGTGTAGAAGATGGAATTAAACATTATGCAGGGTTGGTATAGAAGATAGAATTAAACATTATACAGGGTTGGTGTAGAAGATAGAATTAAACATTATACAGGGTTGGTGTAGTAGATGGAATGAAACATTGTGCAGGGTTGGTGTAGAAGATGGAATGAAACATTATGCAGGTTTGGTGTAGAAGATGGAATTAAACATTATGTAGAGTAGGTGTAGAAGATGGAATGAAACATTATGCAGGTTTGGTGTAGAAGATGGCATTAAACATTATGTAGAGTAGGTGTAGAAGATGGAATTAAACATTATGCAGGTTTGGTGTAGAAGATGGAATTAAACATTATGTAGAGTAGGTGTAGAAGATGGAATTAAACATTATGCAGGGTTGGTGTAGAAGATGGAATGAAATATTATGCAGGGTTGGTGTAGGAGATGGAATGAAATATTATGCAGGGTTGGTGTAGAAGATGGAATGAAATATTATACAGGGTTGGTGTAGAAGATGGAATATAATATTATGCAGGGTTGGTGTAGAAGATGGAATGAAATATTATGCAGGGTTGGTGTAGAAGATGGAATGAAATATTATGCAGGGTTGGTGTAGAAGATGGAATGAAATATTATGCAGGGTTGGTGTAGAAGATGGAATGAAATATGCAGGGTTGGTGTAGAAGATGGAATGAAATATTATGCAGGGTTGGTGTAGAAGATGGGTTGGAGTAGAAGATGTAACTAAACATTATGCAGGGTTGGTGTAGAAGATTGAATGAAACATTATGCAGGGTTGGTGTAGAAGATGGAATGAAACATTATACAGGGTTGGTGTAGAAGATTGAATGAACATTATGCAGGGTTGGTGTAGAAGATGGAATGAAACATTATACAGGGTTGGTGTAGAAGATTGAATGAAACATTATGCAGGGTTGGTGTAGAAGATTGAATGAACATTATGCAGGGTTGGTGTAGAAGATAGAATTAAGCTTTATGTAGGGTTGATGTAGAAAATGTGATGTACCATTATGCAGATTGGACGTAGCATTTTACAGGGTTGTGCAGAAGATGTTATTCATTATTCAGCAATTGTGTAGCAGACCAGAAGAAACATTAGAAGATGAAATGAAACATTATGCAGGGTTGGTGTAGAAGTTGAAATGAAACATTATGAAGGATTGGTGCAGAGGCTGATGCAGAAATGGGGTGGAAAATTATTCAGCAATGGTGTAGTAGTCTAGATAGATAATTTTTGTAGGTCAGATATAATACCATGCAGGATTAGTAGAGAAGATGAAATGTCACACTATGATGGGTATATTTGCGCTTCTACACTACTGCTATTGAATTACTGCTGTAGAATACATGAAAAACATTGGAATGCCACAGACTGAAGATCCATGTTATACAATATAACATGGGTTCCTCCATACACTATTTTGATAATAGTTTGCTATTTTAATATTAGCAGCACACATGTTTGGGAATCCCCTGACCAACGTGATAGGAATTTGACACCTTTGTCAGAAATCATATCCCTTGTAATCTGGAGGCTGTTATTGTGCCACTTACATCAGAAGGGAATTTTCAGCCAGAAGGTTGAGATATTATAATTGGGGATTTGTGAAATACGAGCCAGTGAAGATGATGGGAGCAGCAACAAACAGAATAAACATTTATCAGACAAAGGCATACACTAACCAGAGTCAAATACGCTTTTGTATTAAGCTCCCCATAGAAGCGACGATTCTTCTTGCCGAACGATCGATTTTAGGGAAGCCCGACCGATCCTTCGAAATTATCGTGCGGTTAGTGGGATTCGAATGATCGTACATCTTATGGTTTTTCGGCCGACATCTGTCAGGAAATTGATCGGCCAGGTTAAAAAATCTTTGTCGGTCCCAGTGCAATCTATCTATGTTTGCAGGGCCAAGCAGGCAGCTCCCCTTTGTTTTCCTGGCATATTGGTCTTTTTAGTTGATGGTAAATTTGTACGATTGTACGATCGTTCTGAGAAGTTCTTGGTCTCACGATCAGGATCTGATCTTTTAAAAATCTCAACATCTATGGCCAGCTTTACTCTTTGAGAAGGACAACCAATCCTTTTTATGGTGTTTCTCCACATGTATGATTACTGCTCTTACTTACTGTGTCACCGCCTTGTGCTGAAAGTTTTAACAATGTCCAAAGGCATCCATATATAAATGTATTTTGCAAAGTTTCTGAGCCTTTAGTGGTGGCATGTTCTGGTGGCATCTCCACACATTTGCCTGCAGTGGGACATTCTGTGGTCATTTAATATAAAAGCCTTACTTAACACATGGATTCTAAAAGATTATTAGTATTTTAACTGTTTAAAAAAGCTACACTACTACCCTTCTACTGTCCTGTTTCCCTTGTACCGTTTTAAACTCCTGCAACATTTTCTCACGCATTAACTTTTTTCACACCCATAATCTACGGAACCCCGTGCAATCTGACTTTACTGAGATTTATGTACATTTACAAATTATCTCCAGGTTGCCAAAGTCAAAGGACACTTTAGTGTTCTCATCCTCTTGGATCTTGTGCTATGTCGATCATTCTGTTCCAAGTCAAATGATCTCTCTTGGTCTTGGTCTTTGCAACTGAGCTGCATTTTTATTGTTCTAACAGAGCCGTCTCTGCCTCTCTTCTCCAGGGTTCTGTACTTGCCACTGCAACCTACTAATTGATCTTTCAGGCTCTCACTCCTTCAGTCAATCTTAAATTCCACTGCAAGAATGATCTGGTTCTCCCATAAGAGCAACCCTGTTCCTTCCCTATTAAAAATCTTATATCATGGCTTTCTAGCAAAGGATAACTTACAAAGTATCTCAATGTTAAACGCTGAAGCCTTTCCCTGTACTGCACCTCACTACATTGTTGTATTTGTTTATCTGTATCATCTTGGCTTTCCCTTCTTAAACTTTTGTTTCTTGCTGCTCTTTATCTCTGGAATTCCATTCCTGATTTCTTCCATTTGAAACTCTTTCTCACCATCTTCCTTACTCAACTCAGATCCTACCTCAGAACTAATGTGGTATCTTCTCTAATCTGGACAGTTATAGGCCAGTTTTGCAGTCATTAAGTAGCAACACATATCACCTACACTGTATACAAGTATGGGACCTGTAATCCAGAATGCTTGGGATCTGGGGTTTTCCGGATAAGGGATCTTTTCATAATTTGGATTTCCATACCTTAAATCTACTAAAAAGGAAGTAATTTTATACTTAGGGGTGCCAAAAATTAGGCACCCTGTAGTGATTGTATTTACTTACACTCCGGGGCGGTGCTTCTATCAGCAGAAAACTGCACCGGCTCGGATGTGCAGTAGAGCGAAAAGCCGAACTACGAATAAGCTGTCTGTTTCATTCAACTGAGCATGAACTGTCTGACCTAGGAAATTTGAAGAGCTAAGAAGCAGGTAGAGGATCGCTTAGTGATTCTCACTAGAAGAACCCCAGGTTAGAATCCTGCTCGAAACCAATTTGTTAAATCCCGACCTGCAAACCGCCTTCTTACCTGCTTGGACCCACTACTCGACCCGCAAGTACCTTATCCGCAAACCACTGACCAACAAGAAACAGCAAGCGCTGTCATTGTAAACTGGAAGTAACATCATTAGAAGTAGGCTTGGCCATAAAAAAGGAGTAAAACTCGATATTGAGAAGACCCGCGACCCTACCCTCAACCCACAGAACTGCCGACCTGCTTCTATACCCGCCCCCAAAACTTCTACCCGCTGGGTACCTGCCCCGCTGCAGGACTCTACCCCAGGTCAGTGCAGTTTTCTGCTGATAGGGTCACTGGCCTGGGGGGTGTCAGGTAAGTAAATACAATCACTTGGGGGTGCCTAACTTTTGGCCCCCAAGTATAAAACAACTTCCCTTCTCCTTTAAAAATTAAATAAACCAAATAGGCTGGTTTTGCTTTCAATAAGGATTAATTATATCTTAGTTTGGATCAAGAACAAAGTACTGTTTTATTTTTACAGAGAAAAAGGAAATAATTTTAAAAAATGGAGTCTATGGAACGTTCTGGATAATGGCTTTCCAGATAACTGATCCCATACCTGTATGTGCCTGTAAGTAACCCCCACATTCTGGATTAAACATCACACAGTCCTGGACAACTCTGGCTCATAATGTTCCCTATAATGTTTTCATGCTTTGTGTTAGAGATGCACAGAATCCTGGATTCGGTTCGGGATTTACCCAGGTTTGGCCTTTTCAGCAGGGTTCGGATTCGGCCAAATCCTTCTGCCCGGCCAAATTCAAATCCTAATTTGCATATGCAAATTAGGGGTGGAGAGGGAAATTGCGTGACTTTTTGTCACAAAACAAGGAAGTAAAAATTGTTTTCCCCTTCCCACCCCTAATTTGCATATTCAAATAAGGATTTGGATTTGGCCAAATCTTTCACAAAGGATTCGGGGGTTCAGCCGCTTCCTTGTGTGTCGTCTTGCATGGGATACACACTGAGCATAAAGTGCAGCCATGACTACTGTCAGAAAATATATATAGGTATGGGACCTATTATCCAGAATGCTCCGGACCTGGGGTTTTCCAGATAACGGATCATACCCGTAATTCGGAACTTCATACCTAAAGTTTACTAGAAAATCATGTAAATAAACCCAATATTCTGGTTTTGCTTCCAATAAGGATTAATTGTATCTTAGTTGGGATCAAGTACAAGGTACTGTTTTATTATTACATAGAAAAATGAAAATAACTTATATATGGATTATTTGGATTAAATGGAATCTATGGGAGACGGCCTTACCGTAATTCAGAGCTTTTGTGTATGTGTGTGTATAGAAACAAATCCTAAAAATATGCACGTTTCACCCAGATCATATAAAATCATTTTATATTTTGGATTTTGACGGCTCACGTTTCTGTCCCTTTTGCTCTTATGATTCATTTATATTCCCCTGGCCTGTACTTGTTCAGCACATTAATCTTAATCAAATTCAACAAGTCAAATAAAACTTAGTGTCAGCATGAATAAAACTATTTGAGTTTGCTGAGCTTGGTTGGCACATGTGGGATACCGTACTAAACAAATCTTTCGCTACATAATTAGCCAGACAAACTCGCCATTTCTATGACATACTGAACCTAAATGAGCCATGCACCATTACATGTAAAGGATGCTGTAAGTTAACAAGATGTGTGGCGCTTGGGGGGAGACCACACTAGATGGAGCACCGATTCTGAGCAACGGCATTTGGTTTGCAGCTGTATGGTGAAAGGGGATAAGCTATATAGATTTACCATATTTATGTAAGTTTCACTTTTTAATAATATATTATTACACTGTAAAAGTGCTCATGTAAAAGGAGATGCTAATGTTGTTGTTAGAAAGGAAAATGACTCAGTTTATATGTAAAAAAAATATATCTTTAAATTGATAATATCCTGTACTCTTGTTTTCAGCATAATTCTGAAAATGTGTCATTGTTGTCAAGACTTTGTTTGCAGGGGGGCCAGGTCTGTTACACCACTAGCCTATATGTGTGCCCTTAGTTTGTGTGCCAGCAAAAATAGCACTTTCCATGTTATTCCAGTGGCACATTTACTAAACTCTCAATGCAAAAATCACGAAAAATTCATGATTTTTTTTATAAAATCGAACTCGGAATCACAAATTTTTTGGAATTTATTAAAACCCAAGGATGGAAAAGTCCAAATCAGAAAATCCGGCATCTCAGACCTGTCGAGGTTGCATATAAGTCAATAGGAAAAGTCCCAATGATGTTTTTGATGTGCGCTGGGTTTTGTGCAATACCTCGAAGTATCAGAGTTTTTCTTTTCTAGTGACACTTGAATTAGAAGTGTCCATTTCCTCCATGTGGCAGTATAATAGGGGTGTTACTCTCCTATTTTATTACATATATACAGATATGTGTTCCGTTCTCTTGAAACCCGTTTTCCAGAAAGCCATTTCCCATGCGGAGTCAGTTTACTAAGGTGCGATAAGAAAATCCGCAAGAGCAAGTTTACTAAAGTGCGAGCACTTCTGTCATTGCGAATATTCTGGCGAACATATACATTAATGCCTATTATTGCATTCATGCTACATAAGTTGTCTCGCAAGGTTTACTAAAGATTATCACCAGAATTAACTCCAAGGGGCACATTTACTTAGCTTGAGTGAAGGAATAGAATAAAAAATACTTTGAATTTCGGAGTATTTTTTTGGATACTTCGACCATCAAATTGGATTCTTCGACCTTCGACTTCGAATCGAACTAAAAATCGTTTGACTATTCGACCATTCGATAGTCGAAGTACTGTCTCTATAAAAAAAACTTTGACCTCCTACTTCGCCACCTAAAACCTACCGAGCATCAATGTTAGCCTATGGGGAAGGTCCTCATAGGCTTTCTAGCCAATTTCTGATCGAAGGAAAATCGTTCGATCGATGGATTAAGATCCATCCAAATAGTTCGATTCGAAGGATTTAATCGTTATTATTCCTTCAATCGTTCGATCGAACGAATAGCGCTAAATCCTTCGACTTCAATATTCGAAGTCAGCGGATTTTACTTCGACGGTCGAATATCGAGGGATAAGACAGAAATTGTATAGTAAAAGGGGAGTACAGTCAGATTTTTAAACATAAGCAAAGGAAAATTAGTGATTGCATTGGGGAAGAATGATACTTATATATGTATTTTTTGTGAATTTAAGAAGAATTAATATAATGCGAAAATAATTTATTCCTGATAGTACTTAATTGGCCATAAGTATATTTACTCCATTTTATCTAAATAATCCAAATTTTTAAAAATGATTTCCTTTTTCTCTGTAATAATAAAACAGTAGCTTGTACTTGATCCCAACTAAGAAATAATTAATTCTTATTGGAAGCAAAACCAGCCTATTGGGTTTATTTCATGTTTACATGATTTTCTCTTAGACTTAAAGGGCACCTGATGGCAAAAATTACTATCCCTAATCAAAGGTGCGGACTAATAAAGTCTCCACTGCAGCTGGGGTAACCGTAGTTTTTTTAAAAAAAATTACCGCCTGCCAGTGCTAGGACTGTCGCACCGGGAGGGAGCTGGTGCGAGCGGCCATGTCGTACATAGTCCATGTGTATAATGAGCTTCTAATGTGATGCGCATAATGAGAAAGTTTGTTCATTAGGCATGTGCCCCAACATGGCTGCTCGTAACAGGAGCTCCCTCGCAGGTGCCCTTTAACTTGTCAAGATCCATATTACAGAAAAGTCCATTAACTGGATAACAGGTTCATATTAGGGATCCACCGAATCCACTATTTTGGATTCTGTCGAACGCCCGAATCCTTCGCAAAAGATTTGGCCGAATACAAGGCCAGATTTTATATAGCTAAAAATGTAATTCCAGTAACGTAATTAAAGGGGGACGGGCCCTGGCGCGGGATGCGCTGCCAGCCCCCCTGCCCCCCTCCGTATGCCCGGAACCTCCTCGGAATCAGCAGGGAACTGGCCCGATCTCATCCCCCTGCTCCCCCGGTAGTTACGCCACTGTGTAATTCCTTCCAGTCTTCCTGTGCCATGTTACAGTAGGAAATAAAAGACGGAAAACAGAATTGGTTCCCTTTCATTTTTTTTTCCAGAGGAAGCAACTGATAATGAACTTAAAACAGAAAAATAAAATCTAAACTAGAGTACATTCTTTGTTAAGCGAATGTTACTTCCTGCAGCAAATGGGAATGTGGTTTAATTTGTAATGGCTTGAGTTTTTTTTTGTAATTTGCCTAATCTTCCCTTGTTAGTCAAAGAATCCAGACTAATAAAACGTTGCAGGGGCTCTCTTTGTTAATCAGAAGAAACACAAGCAGAGAGAATGAATGAATCGAGGTTCTTTCTCTCTGATTTTTATTTCGGGGGGCTGAAAAAAGGGTTTTCCTTTTATAATGTTGATTACAACTACAGTTAAAGAAAGCTCTTTGCTCGTACAATCAAAAGCAGTGTTTTTCTCGGTCTAGTGTTATTGGCTAAAATTACCAGCAGCAGCAGAATTACAGAATTTCTGACGCTAATTGGCACTTGGACTTCAAGTGTATGGTTGAGCAATTTAAGTGTTATTAAATTACCTTCCGTTTGGGAAATGATATTAACATATGTGAGATTGTGGAAAGGGAGCCGATTCTTCTGATGTTTCCGCTCGGTTTAAGAAAGCCACAGTATTTTACTACATTAGGAACGCCTGACTGCACACATCCTAACCCATTTACATCTAGTAGGTTCTTAGGACAAGCTGAACGGATATGTTACAAGTAAAGGTGAAGTTTCTGAAACACTGAAACACTTAAATGAAGGTATTATTTTGTGTGAAGAGAGATGCAGTGATAAATGTTATGTTAAAGGCCACCGCACAGATATGGGATCTTCTACCCGTCCAGAGAAAGCCAAAATTCTTATGTAAAACCATGTTTCTATAACTATAAAGAACGTTTCTGTAATACTGGTCTTACAATATTGCAACGCTTCTTTGTACAGGTATGGGACCTTTTATCCAGAATGCTCTGGACCTGGGGTTTTCCAGAAAATTTACTTTCCGTAATGTACCTTAAAGGGTTCATGGGAAAAAATCTTTTTTCAAAATGAATCAGTTAATAGTGCTGCTCCAGCAGAATTCTGCACTGAAATCCATTTCTCAAAAGAGCAAACAGATTTTTTTCTATTCAATTTTGAAATCTGACATGGGGTTAGACATATTGTCAATTTCCCAGCTGCCCCAAGTCATGTGAGACATATGGGATTTCCCTTTTCTCTGTAGTAATAAAACAGTAGCTTGTACTTGATCCCAACTAAGATATAATTAATCCTTATTGGAAGGAAAAGCAGCCTATTGGGTTTATTTAATGTTTAAATGAATTTCTAGTAGACTTAAGGCATGAAGAACCAAATTACGGAAAGATCTGTTATCTGGAAAACTCCAGGTCCCGAGCATTCTGGATAACATGTCCCATACCTGTATTAGTTTGGATCAAGTACAATCTACTGTTGTTTTATAACAGAGAAAAAGGAAATCATTTTTAAAAATTTGGATTATATGGATAAAATGGGGTCTAAGGGGCAAATTTAAGGCAGAAGTGGCCGTTGCTAGAAAAAATGTGCCAAAAGACCAATACGCAGGGACATTGCCAATTTATTAACAGGCGTAGTGGACAATTCACTATCGAAAGAGCTCAGGGCTTACAAAGTTTCGCACCCTTTCACCAGGTGAATTTTCGCTCAGACGAACGATTGTTACTCCGCAAATTTAATTAAACTGCAAATTCAATTAAATCCACAAGGATTAATTATATCTTAGTTGGGATCAAGTCCAAGGTACTGTTTTATTATTACAGAGAAAAGGAAATCATTTTTAAAAATCTGGATTATTTGGATAAAATGGAGACTGTGGAAGATGGCCTTTCCGTAATTCAGAACTTTCCAGGTTTCCGGATAACGGATCCCATACCTGTACCAAAATGAAGTCCCCTTTAGTCCAACAGCAGTAACCCTCTTTTGATATTCCATCCTGGCTTACGTTGCCTGAGCGTGGAGAGCTGGTGGTCACACTGATGCTAATAGTAACATGATCCTTTCTAAAGTCTGGAGGACTGTATACTTTTGTATTCCAGCCTGTTGAAAGATTTTGCCACCCCCAGCCCTGCATGACTTAGGGAAGCTGTTTTTTCTCCAGTGGGGGTCATTTATAAACACTGGGCAAATGTGCACCTGGGCAGTTACCCACGGCAACCAATCAGTTGATTGCTTTCAATGTTCAACTTGCAGCTGGCTAATAAAACGAATCCCTGATTGGTTGCTATGGGTTACTGCCCAGGTGCACATTTGCCCAGTGTTTATAAATGAGCACTAAAATTATCTGTGCAATATTGAGGGCTAGTGCCAGTAGACTGGTCAGATAGGGGGAGGTTGGGACGGGGGCATTTATGGTGCAAAAGAGTGGTCGTATTATTGATGTACATCTTTTAGGAATATAACAACAATTTGGCTTTGATGAATTGTGCATAAAGTATAGAATACAGGCTCAAGGGAGCTCTAGAATTAGCACCTGTCTGTAGGTGTTAAATGCAGTGTTTGCACCTACACATGCTGTTGAGTTGCACCTAGTGATTGGTAATCTAGGGGGAAATGCTGCATTGTTGATGTTAAAAACATATTCATTTGAGTGTGGTTTTATCCATTTCACTTGAGTAGTAATGAGCCCTTCTATATTTTGCAGTTTGCTGGTATAAGGATTTGCAGGGTGAAGGTACACAAGGAGGTGCATAGGGTCCTATTAACTTTGAGGAGTCAGAGTTCTGATGAGCTTATTTGGAGGATATGGCTTTCAGTTAGTGTATGCAACAGGAATATCTTTATAATAATTGGCTTTAGGGGTCATTTACCATTGGACCTAGGGTTCTCTGGATAACAAATCTTTCCGTAATTTGGATTTTCATACCATACGTCTACTAGAATAAACACAACAGGCTGCTTTTGCTTCCAATAAGGATAAATTATATAGTGAATAAAGTACCCCCTCTTGTAAAATATAAGGATATTATAAGTTACCAAGGAGTTTCATGACCATAAAAGTACAAGGCCGAAGGCCGAGTGTTTTTATACAGGTCATGGAACTCCGAGGTGACATCTAATATCCTCATATTTTACAACTGGGGGTACTTTATTTATTATAATACACAAGTTTCAGTGAATCATGTGACAGAAATGACATCAGAACTCACAGTTTATAACTGATGACATCAGAACTCACCGTTCATAAGGAAATAATTTACAGGATATTCATGGCTTTTGTGTATTATAAAGAAATATTTCAACGTATATTCAAAGCTCTCATGTAAATGTAACCGACCTGATGGACCTTTTATGTAACGATGGATGTAACTTTGTATGCAAGTCTTGCCTTTTGTTGCAGCAGTTGTTTTGTGCCAAATGTCGGTAACAAACTGACACATATTCCAGGGAAACACATTGCTGTTGCAGATGGATCCACTCCTGGACTGTATATATTCCTGTTACAATGGCATCAATTGTGAATATTATTTACTGTTACAAAGGCCAACAAAACGTGAAAGCGACTGTATTTCTACCTTCTTTGCAGTGAATTGTAAACACAATTTATTTTTTAATGAGAATGAAAACAAATCCTGCAAAATTAGTGCACATGTTCACGTTTTCCATCTGTTAGAAGCCTTTTGTCTCGGCGGAGCAGAAGTGTTACAGGAAATGGAATGTTGCAATTGTGGTGTAAAAGGCAGCTTTGTCTGGCTCTACAATGTAGTCATTAAAGGCAATGTTTGATATTGTCTACAAGTGCCTGATGTTTAATCTTCACATTTTCAGTAGGAGTTAGAACACATACAACGCTCTTTGTTTTGGTGTGGCTAATGTAATGTTGAAAGGTTTATGCTAATGTTTGGATTAGCGGTGTCCAGCGTGTGCCAAACAAACATCAGGAAACTGTTTAATGCACTTTACTGTAAACTTGTAAAGATTTAATCAGTGCAAATCGAGTAAAACAATGAAGAATAGCTGGCCATTCACTTGACTGAAAAGATCTGCTAGGGAAAAAATGATTGTCATTACATGAGCAGTGAATACAGTAAAGGTCATCCAACACATTTTATGGTGAAATGATTTCTTGGTAGTTACTAAATCTAATTCATAGCTCAGTGCAAAATCCCATGCTTGAAATTGACAATCATCTTTCTGGTTCTCTTTCTATTCCCCTGGCTTTGTCTATCACCCTGCCTTTCTCTGTATATTACTCCCCATTCCTCCATAAAATATGGACTATATACCTTTTGCTTTGGATGGCATGTTGTTTTGTACCCAAAACATGGTGCCAAATTGCACATACCTCTTCAGCCTTCTCTAATTTCAGTCCTGCACATCAACAGCGGCAAATGCAGAGGGTTGGAAGAGAGAGAAGCTGCCAAGCGGGGGGCATCAGGGACCAGCAGCAGCGGCCTGGGGTGGAGGGTTGTTAGGAGAAAAAGAGGCGTTGCCAAACGGGTTAGTTGGAGTGCTGTGGCTGGGGACTTGTTTTTGTCATTTTTTGGTTTGGTTTGGCACCATAGATTTTTATGTAAAAAGCCCAAGAAGCTTGATAAGAGCAAGTTCTTATGTAGGCTGCTAAACACAGGGCTTTAACCCTGTTTGCCATTGCCATTAAACCTTTATAGATTCATGCCAACCCACAAACCTGTAGATGGATAATCCGTTTGACTGAATACACTGAAAGGAATTTGTCTTCGCCATCTATACTCCTAGGGGCCGATTCACTAACTTCAAGTGAAGGATTCGAAGTTAAAAAACTTCGAATTTCGAAGTGTTTTTTGGGCTACTTCGACCATCGAATGGGCTACTTCGACCTTCGACTACGACTTCGACTTTGAATCGAAGGATTCGAACTAAAAATCGCTCGACTATTCGACCATTCGATAGTCGAAGTACTGTCTCTTTAAGAAAAAACTTCAACCCCCTAGTTTACCATGTAAAAGCTACCAAAGTCAATGTTAGCCTATGGGGAAGGTCCCCATAGACTTTCCTAAGTTTTTTTGGTCGAAGGATAATCCTTTCGATCGTTGGATTAAAATCCTTCGAATCGTTCGATTCGAAGGATTTAATCGTTCAATCGAACTATTTGTGCTAAAATCCTTCTACTTCGATATTCGAAGTCTAAGGATTTTAATTCCCAGTCGAATATCGAGGGTTAATTAACCCTCGATATTCGACCCTTTGTGAATCGGCCCCCTAGACTAGAGTAGTTGCTGGGCCTACTATATCTATTATTAAACTCCTGATAACTCACATGTCATGGTTGCCTGGATTGTATGACCTACATTTTATGTGTGGGGCTATAAAGCTAGTGATTTGAATGATTTTGTTCTGCTAAAATTGCATTTGTATTTATCAATCAAAAAATGAAAAGCATTTGGACAGGCTCCCAATCATGTAAATGCAGTTGTCAGTCAACTCCTAAAGCTGGCCGCACATGTATGTTTAAGGTGGCCATACGCGGGCCGATAAAAGATGCCAACAGAAAAAGCAGCTTATTTGTCAGTGTATGGGGCCCTCCGATGAGCTGCCCTGAACGATAACTGGACAAAAACCGGGCAGATGTCAATCAGGCAGGTTTAAAAATCCAGTCGAAACGATTACTTCATCGGTGGGCCCTAGGGTTCACAATCGGATGCTTATGATGAAGGGTGGAAGCGCCTGAAACGCTTTAGGCTCATAATGCCATGTGTGTATTTTAATATTTGACAAATAAAGACACAAATTTTTAAATGATTCAGTGAGAGGTCCTCCAAATTTCTCTCTTCATGATTGGATTAGGCTGTATTGCCCACTCAAGGTGGGCATATTGGGGCAAGATCCTCGTTTGGTGACCTCTTCAAACCAGTGGATCTGCACACATATGGCCACCTTTATTGTCATCAGGTACAAGGATTTGTATCGTAATCTGTTCATGTGTGTTGAGTAGAAGATCTGGTCAGATGTTATCAACCAAGATTTCATAATGAGACAGAATGGGTCACTTTCATAATCAGACAATTAACCTGCTTGCATATTTTTGTAGAGTAGGAAGAAACATATGCAAGTATGGAACGAATATTCAAAATCAACAAACAGACAGAGGCCTGGTCAGAACTGAACCCAGGACCTCAGCACTGCAAGGCAACAATGCTAGCCACTTCTTCAGTGTGCAAATGTAGTGCAGGTGTAGGATCCGCCATCTGGAAACCCGTTATCCGGAAAGCTCTGAATTACGGGAAGGTCATCTCCCATAGACTCCGTTTTGATGAAATAATTCTACTAGATTCCATCTAAGATATAATTGATCCTTATTTAGAATGGTGTTGGGTTTATTACATGTTTTAATGATTTTTTAGCAGATGTAAAGTACAGAGATCCAAGTTATGGAAAGATCCCTTATCCGGAAAGGTCCCAAGTATTTTGGATTACAGGTCCCATATTTTACATTTACTTCAGTGGGTGGAAGTGTAAAGATTGTGCTGCAGTGGATAAGATAGAAATGTTATCTTTTAGTACCGCATGTTCCAACTGTATGTGAAGGAGACTTGAATATTTTGTTAGATTTGAAAGGGATATGTGTTTATTTATATGTGTTTTATTTATGTGTTGCAAGAGAGAAAAGAGACTGTTGCCATAAAGGCCCTTTCTTGAAAATAGACCATATGTAAAGAAACAGAATGCTAAAGTCTGAATTATACCTCTTTATTGGGCCAACATATGGTTGGAATTACAAACCCTCGAACCTCTCCAGGAAGAATACTTTGAGGTTCGAATTCTGGTATTTTAGCCTGCAGCATTCCACCTCACTACTCGTGCCTCATTTCTGTGTGTTTATATGAGACAAGCACGCAAACAAACCCGTCTGGCACTAATTATTGGCCCACAACTGCCAGCATTGCACGTCACAACCTTATAATTGGGAAGAGATTATTCCTTACATGTGATATACATAAGGAAGTATCAAGCCTTTCCATGTTCCAGCGCAGTATGATGTCACTTACTGGTGGGCCAATGAATACTACATTATTACAGTGAAAGAGTTAAAGCAGATACCTCTTTGGGGACATTTTTGAGCAAGTAAAGAACACTTAGATAATAACAGACCTCATGTCAAATAAAGTGCTTTGAAAAACAGTAACTATAATCAACCAATTAATTCAAGACGTAAAAAGTACATTTTGTAGGCCAGACTTGTTTAAAAATGTCTTCTTGTCACTTATCACTGTGGGTACTATTTGGTTATGTTACTTTTTTTTTTACTTCCGGTTGTTTGTTTGATTTTGCTTGGTTTAGTCTTTAAATTGCTTTAAATTAAAGTGAAAAAACAACGAGCTGAAAAATAGTAAGTTATCCAAAATGGATAAGGAGCTATTAATTATTATATTTGTATTGAAATTATTTCTATAATTTGAACTTTTGTGTACAATATAGGATCTCTTATCCGGAACCCATTATCCAGAAAGCTCCAAATTACGGAAAAAGCTGTCTCCCATAGGGGAGAATTTACTAAAGGGCGAATTTTCGCATCAGACGGCTCTGTCACACTTTCGCGCAACTTAGTCAGACGTTAATTCACAGCACATACGCTAATTCATCAAAAAGCGAAGTTACATCTCGGCAGACGAACACTGGCAAAGTTTCTGCCCAGCGAAAATTTGTTCACACACTTGCGCTTAGGTCAATTTGAATAGGGCGGGTACATATAGGTCGTATATACATATATATATGTCTTTATTAGAGATGTTGAAATTGCTTGAAGTGGCCACTTATTATTACAAATGTTCAAGGAAGCAAAATAAAGACAAAGATCCTCTAATGCCCCAGACATGAGCCCACCCTAAAACAAATGTGGCATGACCTTTAAATGGTTAAAAAAAAAAATCAAAAAAATATATTTAGCTGTTACAACTTCAAAATAATCCCACTTTAAAATAGGAAAAAACGGCAGTGTTTTTCTTTTATTTTAATGACTTTTCGGCATACAGGAAATTGTCACTGACGTAAGATTGCGGAGGATGTAGCTTCATCTTATCAGTTCTCCAGGTATAACATGGCAAAGCAGACTCTGGCAAAAGGGGTAACGTACTGGAAAATTTGCACTTTAGTGAATTTGCGAGTTACGATCGTTCACCTGAGGGAAAATTCACCTGACGAGAGGGTGCAAAACTTTGTTTGTTTATCCGAATAATCCAAATTTTTTAAAAATGATTTCCTTTTTCTCTATAATAATAAAACAGTAGCTTGTACTTGATCCCAACTAAGATATAATTAATCCTTATTGGAAGCAAAACCAGCCTATTGGGTTTATTTAATGTTTACATGATTTTCTAGTAAACTTAAAGTATTTGAAAAGATCTGTTATGCAGAAAACCCCAGGTCCCTGAGCATTATGCATAACAGGTATAAAGTATCTGTACTCGTATAATTTAAATTTATAGATTATTATTATGATTAAATGACATTCAAGATGAAGGGGAGAGCAGCTCAAAAATTCATTTTTCAGACTATAATAAATTTGAGAAAAATGTCCTTGAACAGCAACACCAAATAAATGAAAGTGTTTAAAGTAATAAAAATATCATGTCCTGTTGCCCTGCACTGGTAAAACTGATGCGTTTGCTTCAGAAACACTACTATAGTTCATATAAACAAGCTGCTGTGTAGCAATGGGGGAAATTGCAAAAAAACTATATGGCACAGGTTAAATAATGGATAACAGATAACACCATTATGTTCTATCTGCTGTGTAACCTGAGCCTTTTCTGATTTGAATGGCTGCCCCCATTGCTACACAGCAGCTGATTTATATAAACAATAGTAGTGTTTCTGAAGCAAACACACCAGTTTTACCAGTGCAGGGCAACACTGTATTATATTTTTATTGCTTTAAAATACTTTCATTTGTTGATCTTACTGTTCATTTAAGGCAAAAGAAAATCGCAAAAAAATTCTGTCCACACACACAACATACCCCACTTCTTGAGAAAGTGACTAGTTTGAGCCACGAAATGCGTCAAGCCATGCTCCCCCCCCCCGCCTGCAACATCCATGTGTTCAAACTTCGTTTTTATCATAACGTCTCAAATAAATTTGAAGTTTTATACATTTTTGCCTTACGGATCCAGTGATTGCGACACAACCCATTATCCTGTTCATCCTCCATGTCTTCTATTTCTTCAGCAGTCTCTGCCCTGCACATGGGAGATACAGAGTGTGACACACACCTTTTTTTGTGCCTTTGTACAAGTCTTAGGGGTAAATTCATCAAGGGTCGAATTTCGAGGGGTTAAATCCCTCGAAATTCGACTGGGGAATAGAATCGAATAGAATCGAATAGGCAATTCGGGCGAATTTACGCGCTGGCGAATAGTCGAATTGGCGACTATTCGCCAGGCGAATAGGCGCTCGATCGAATATTCGCTCTAAGGATTTTCATTCGATCGAATGCCTTTTTATTCGATCAAAAACTTGGAAAACAAGCCTATGGGATTTTCCAATAGGCTTTTAAAGCAATTCGATAGGTTTTAGGTGGCGAAGTAGGCAGTCAAAGTATTTTTAAAAGAGACCGTACTTCGACTATCGAATGGGCGAATAGTCGCAGCGTTTTTGCGCTCAATCCAGTATTTCGACTATCGAATGGCGAATAGTCGCAGCGTTTTTGTGCTCAATCTATTCGAATCATTCTACTCAGGCAAATTTACGCCAATTCGATAGTCGAGGAGCACAAAAATTCTAAGTTTTTTTACTGCGAATCCTTCACTCGAAGTTAGTGAATCGGCCCCTTAAATAATAGGACTATGAAATAATGAAGGGGAATAGTGACACACAAGTTAACCATTCTGCCATTCAGTGTCGGTGGTCCTGGGCTTGATTCTGAGAAAATTGTGAGAAATATCTGTCTGGAGTTTGTAGATTTTGTGCATCTGCCGAGGTCCATCTGGTTTTCTAATTGTCTTTATGGACTTTTCCAATGTGTTGTATTTTATATTTCTAAGAGAAACTTCTAATGGGGAATGAATTGTCTACATTTTTTTTTTAATCTTTTCTTTTTGTTAACTTTTTTTCTTTCATTTGTTTCTTTATAACATGATAATCTGATTCTGTGTTCACCCATCATTGCGTTTTATCACAGAGAAAGCCTTAAATGATATCACTTGTTGTTTCATGATTTGTGATTGGTTAATGTACGTATGTTTCTGATTGGTCACAGCCCATTTATAAGGAGTATACAAGGGTGTGCCCATTAGCCTATGAGTAAGTGCCCCAGTAGACATGAAACGCGTCAGGCTTTTGATCTTATGTCCCAATAAATGTGTTTAAACTTTTAAATCTTATTTGTTAATTTTGGGGACATACTGTTTGGTTTGTTTTATTTTTTTTCTTGTTTAGCCTTTGGGTAAGTGTTAGGTAAGCTTGAGGGAATGATTTGAATGACATTCATAATTCTAATATTGACGTCTGGAAATTCTATGTTGAAAGGGTACTTAATCTTAAAGATGTATATCCATTGGGCATTATAACTTAAATATTGGTTAAGGAGGCATTCAGATAATAACACAACACTCATATAGTATCTACTGCCACCTATCTGCAGATACGACTCTAAGGGGCATATTTACTATGGGTCAAATATCGAGGGTTAATTAACACTCAATATTTAACCATCAAAGTACAATCCTTCGACTTCAAATATCGAAGTCGAAGGATTTACAGTATTTCCTTCGATCGAAGGAAAAATCGTTTGAACGAACGATTAAATCCATCGATCTAACGATTTTCCTTCGATCAGAAATTGCTTAGAAAGCTTATGGGGAAGGTCCCCATAGGCTAACATTGGTACTCGGTAGGTTTTAAGTGGCGAAGTAGGTAGTCGAAGTTTTTTTAAAGAGACAGTACTTAGACTATCGAATGGTCGAATAGTCGAACGATTTTTGGTTTGAATCGTTCGATTCGAAGTCATAGTCAAAGGTCGTAGTAGCCTATTCGATGGTCGAAGTAAAAAACTTCGAAATTCAAAGTTTTTTTACTTCGAATCCTTCACTCGAGCTAAGTAAATGTGCCCCTAAGAGTTTTTTTTTTTACTAAAATCTGTTATTATTTTAATTTAAAAAAACACAACCAAACTTCCTGATCTGACTTATTTATTATTTAAAAAGCTCAAATTAATCAGTTCAGGGAAACCCCCCCCCCGAAAAAATTGTACGAAAAATCTTATTGTACAATTTTTTTTCTAGCTTTTTCCCTGAATCATACGTTTTTTTTCCTGATTTTTACCCGAAGACTTATACACAACCACAACATCTCGGATATGCCATTGACTTATACACAACCTTGGCAGATCCGAGGTGGCGGATTTTCGGATTCAGGATTTTTACTGCATCTGGCTTTTTTTTAAAATATAATTAATAGTAAAGTTTATAACAGACTTTAACATTGTCTGAGCTTTGGACTTCAAAGACTATTTTGTTGTTGTTGAGGTATGTAGTGTGCAGTCCAATATATTTCCCTAGCTAACCATTTATTATTGGTTTGTAAAGTCCAGAGTTATGTCCGAAAGGTTTTTCTCTTAGCTTGTCTTCACATCTTGCACATTGTAAGGCCTTCTTGGTTGAAGGCAGGAGCAGTAGCAAGATTGACTGCGCAGCTGGGACCACACATGAACTTAGTTTCAGGATACTCCAGTTCTTTGCCTGTCAACAAATTATGCTCTGCTACATAGATTTACAACAGTACATTACAGTGGAAGAGCCTTCACTGAAACAATCTTGTTTACACAGGGGATGGAAAGTAAAAAGATTCCCTCTTTAAGGAAAATTCCCAGAACAAAATTAGCAGTGAACGTTTGACATGATCAAAGAATACGAGTTTATATGAAACATTATCACATGATCTCTCCAAATAGTGGGTTCTGAAGACTTCAATGCTGAAGGAATGATTATGGTCTAGACTTGTTATAACAGGAAGCAGCAGAAATGATTCAAGTCAAACACAACAAACAGCGGCGAGGCTCATATTTATTGACGTAACAATATTTATGTGTTCAAGGACGCACGCTGCACGTGGAAAAATGTTTTCGGTTTTTGCAGGTTTGGGGTTGAAAAATAATGAAAAGGCAACTTACTTTGTTTGGGAAGACTCTGCCCTGGTGTTGCGTAGAGACAAAATATTTAAAATAAAGGAATGTTTTATTTGTTTACAGTATTTCTCAAATTGTTGGCTCCCTTTCTTGCAAATTCTACATTTGAGCTTGTTCCAAGATAGCGAGGCAAATGAAAACAGGTAGCGATATCACGGGGACTGAAACTTGGTTTTGGCACCCGCTATGGTAGCTGAATTTTAAGAAGGAGTAACATAGTAAGTTTAAGCAGAAGCGTTTGTTTTTTCAGATTACCTAATACGGATTTTTATAATTGCATTAAATAATTTGAATGCAGAAAAGATTAATTTGAAATTTTCCGTTTTTTTTTTTTCAGGCAACAAGAGAAACACTGACTAATCACTGTACAAACCTTGGCGATTCGCTTGGTAAAGAAAACGACATTGCTTTAATCATCGATGGCCAAACGCTAAAATACGCACTTTCGTTTGAGGCTCGTCAGAGCTTTCTCGATCTGGCGCTATCCTGTAAAGCTGTCATTTGCTGCAGGTAGGAAAATAAATTATTTATATTATATTTCAGAAACCATCTCTTTATTTTATGTTTAAAAAAAAAAAAAAATATGGCCTTGGGTTATGGCTTAAAAAACACACACCTTGTAAAATGATTTGGTTTCGAAATGTGAACGACAGAAATGCTTGACAGCCAAATTGAGGAGAACAATCATTTTATAGAACACGTTTTATTACGAACAGAACAGAACAGAAAGATCATCTCGCATGGGAAAGTCAAATGCAACCAGATGTTACTGTTCCTATCTTTCCGTCATAATTCTGTGAAAAAGATTTTTTTTTCTTCTTCGAGGTTTTAATGTTTCTGCTGAGATATTTCTTACAGATTTATATCATAAGGGGCTTATTTATAAACATTTGATCAATGCGTATTAAGGGGCAAATTTACTTATGGTCGAATATCGAGGGTTCATTAACCCTCAATATTGGACTGCCGAATGGAAATCCTTCGACTTCGATATTCGAAGTCGAAAGATTTACTGCAAATCGTTCCATCGAACGAAAAATCGATTAAATCCTTCGAATCGTTCGATTTGAAGGATTTTAATCCATCGATCCAACGATTTTTCTTCGACCCAAAAAAGCTTAGAAAGCCTATGGGGACCTTCCCCATAGGCTAACATTGACTTCGGTAGGTTTTAGGTGGCGAACTAGGGGGTCAAAGTTTTTTTTAAAGAGACAGTACTTCGACTATCGAATGGTCGAATAGTCGAACAATTTTTAGTCGTAGTCGAAGTAGCCCATTTGATGGTCAAAGTAGCGAAAAAAAACATTCCAAATTCGAAGTTATTTTTTATTCTATTCCTTCACTCGAAGTAAATGGGCCCCTAAGTAAAGATTGTTTTTTTTTTTTACATATGTAAATGTTTTTAATGAGCCAAAAAATATTGTATTTTTTTTCACTAGTGATGATTATTTAAACATTTAGGGGGTTATTTACTAAACCTTGAATTTATCTGGACAGGCTTTTTGGGGCAAAAACTAGAATTTTTAGTGGAAAAAAACATGATTTTTTCAAGATTTACAATGCTG
Organism: Xenopus laevis; assembly: GCF_017654675.1. Classification (NCBI taxonomy): domain Eukaryota; kingdom Metazoa; phylum Chordata; class Amphibia; order Anura; family Pipidae; genus Xenopus; species Xenopus laevis. The sequence goes on from NC_054373.1 coordinate 165,665,788, forward strand.
CAAATAGTCAGATGCAAAAATCCACCATCTCAGACCTGCCGTGGCCTTGTTTAAGTCAATGGGAGAGGCAACTATCTCAATTTGAAGTTATGTGGTTTGCGCTGTGTGTCACGTGATTCGAGAGAAAAAATTTGAGCAAAAGTTTGCACTCGATGTTATCATGTTTTTCCACAATCCGATTCATTTGGGTTATTTTATTTAAAAAAAAGGTCAAATCGAGCATGGGAGTTTGGTCATGTTTTTTTTTTTTTAAATAAAATATGAGATAAATTCGGATTTTAGTAAATAACCTACTTTTCATTTAGGGGGCTTTCTTGCCTTGACATAGGGGAAAATAATTAAAACCTGTGGCAAAATTATAGCTAGTTTTTTTGGCTCTCTGTAAAATTTTTGTGTAGAAATGTTGCCAACATTGTCACACAATTATAAATTTCTTGTCAATGGGAGCAGGGTTAATAGCAGATATCATGGGGCCCTGTGCTACTGTTTTTACTTGGTCCTCTCTACTAGTGATGGGTGAATTAATTTGCCAGGCGCAATTTCTCGTAGAATTTTTGTGTTTCGCTGCTGGCAAATAGATTTGCAAAACTGTGATGAAAATTCGACCTGCTTAAAAAAAATAAAAAAAAAAATCAAAATTGGATTAAAATTATTCGGATGCCCATTGACTTTAATGCATTTGGACAAAATAGTCACGTGGCTAATTGTCGAGGGTGTCAAATGGGACGCGCGTCAGAATAGTCGCACACATAAAAAACTGTTGCGCGTCAAAATTATTTGGGGGCGTCAAAATTGTTGCAGGCATCAAAATGTCACCGTTTCGTGGAAAAATTCGCCCATCACTACTCTCTACCAAAGGGCATTATTATCATAGAAGAGCTTGTATCTAACAAGAATCTGTGAGTATACTGTATATGCCAGGTCATTTACTACCTACAGGGCAGGGTTCAAAATGCAAAATACAGGTTCATTTGGAGTGGAGGGGTGGGTGGAGTCACATAGGTGCCCCTTCTCCTAACTTGCCATAAGGGGGAATGAAATTAAAAGTCACACGTGTTGTTTAAAATTGAGTTTTTGCAAATGTTTAGTGCTGCTCGCTTTCGCTGGCGAATATTACATTGCTAAGCACAGGTTAGCATTAACATCTGCACTAGATTTTTGTTAAAAATGTTGTCGCAAAATACGCTTGCAAAATTTTATTGCATACACTGCAGATGTTCGCAAAAGCGATTTGGTCACAAACTTTGCGAGGAAGATTTTGAGGTTTGTAATCGGTCAAAAAGACACAAACATGGACGCTAATGTTCCCAATGGTCTTTGTGAAAGTTTTTTGCTCAAACGAAACACATAACATTCCCCCAATAAAGTCTTAGCTCCCACCAGGTAACTGCAACAACTCTATAGGCAGGTATGTTCTGTATAATAAAAGAACTGCATTCCACACAAGCAGATTGGATTTATATAGCCATTTTGATAAACTGGAAATGTTCATGGGTGCTTATCTGACATCTCACATCCAGTGCTGGAAATAGATGTTTTGCTGGGCCCTTGTATCTGTTGGTCATTCTAGCCTTTAGGGTAAAAATGTTTAATAATGATTTTCTTTTTCTCTGTAATAATAAAACAGCAGCTTGTACTTGATCCAAACTAAGATATAATTAATCCTTATTGGAAGCAAAACAATCCTATTTGGTGTATTCAATGTTTAAACAATGTTTAAGAAGACTTAAAGGGAATGTCAACCCAAAAAATACACGTTTGCCTAATAAAAGAAAACATAATTCTAAGCAACTTTGCAATATACATGCTTTCAATACCAATTGTTTATACAATCACTGAATCTTTTAAATTATATATATATATTATATTGACAAGTTGCTTATAATTATGTTTTCTTTTATTATTTTGGGGGGGTTGACTTGCCCTTTAAGTTATGGTGATCCAAATTACAGAAAGATCCCTTATCTGGAAAACCACAGGTCCTGAGCATTCTGGATAATAGGTCTAAAACTTGTATCCTTGTCATACTGTATTGTACTTTACTCAAGTACTGATTTTGTAACTGTGTTTTGTGAGCTTTTTAATGTTTCCTTCATTTAAAGGAACAGTAACACCAAAAAATGAAAGTGCATTAAAGTAATGAAAATATAATGTCTGATTGTGCTGTACTCCTACAGCTGGTGTGTTTTCTGCAGAAACTGTACCATAGTTTATATAAATAAGCTGCTGTGTAGCTATGGGGGCAGCCATTCAACGCTGAAAAGGCTCAGGATATGCAGCCGATAACAGATAAACTCTGTAGTATACAATGGGAGTCTTTAGAACTTATCTGTGATAGATTGTGTATCCTGTGCTTGAATGGCTGCCCCCATGGCTACACATCAACTTGTTTATATTAACTATAGTTGTTTTTGTGAAGCAAACACACTTTACTTGAATGAAAACTCTGATAACTAAACCTAGTGCTAAATTGAAGTGCAGTGGAGAGGGCCGACGACCAGGTCTCTTAGGGGTTTGGGGTTTCAGTGTTAATTCGAAAATATGGCTTTTATGAACTTGCCGATTTTCTTTCAAAATAACAATTAAAATACAAAGAATTTGAACAAACGTGTAATGTAACAAAATATGGACTTTATGGGGGAAAAAAAACAGCGGACTGAGCGAAATCCTACTCTGTTCACTGCCGTCCATTGATAAATGCTATAATTAAAACAATTTTGCAGAAATGTTTCTGTACTTTATTCATTCCATAAAGTAAAGGTGAGGCGATAGTATTAAATAACCACGGGTTAGACCTGGGCTGTTTATATAAATGGACAATTGGAGCAGTTGCCAAGGCCACATCAGGACAGAGGGACAACATCATCAGACATTTCATCTGCTTTAACTTCTCTATGACGCAGCCCCTAGAAAAAGAAGATCCATTAATGTAATCATCTGCAAGTGCCCTATAAAATAAACATTTACATTTCTCTAACATTCATTAGGAAGAAATGTTCCTAAGGGATCTTTCCTAATAAAAAGCTGGACATGGTTATGTCTTGTGGTGTCCCATGTAGAGGTGGGCTATTGAAATTGAGTCTAGTTCAACTAACAAGACCTTCCAACCACCTTTACTAAACAATATATAGGCAACTATTTGGATTTACTCTATAAGGATCCAAGTTCTTCTAGCAACAAATGAGTCTTAGTTCAGCTACACATCACAGACCACACAATCCTGCAATAGACTAAGGGGCAGATTTATCAAGGGTCGAATTTCAAGGGTTAAAAAACCCTCAAATTCGACCCTCGAAGTTAAATCCTTCGAATATCGAATTAGAAGGATTTAGCGCAAATACTTCGATCAAACGATCAATAAAAATCGTTCGATCGAACGATAAAACCCATCAAATTGAAGGATTCGAATGATTTTAATCGATCGATCGAAGGATTTTTATTCGATCAAAAAAAGGTTAGAAAAGTGCTGTGGAAGGTCCCCATAGGCTAACATTACAGCTCGGTAGGTTTAAAGTGGCGAAGTATGAAGTCGAAGTATTTTTAAAAGAGACAGTACTTCGATTATCGAGTGGTCGAATAGTCGAACGATTTTTACTTTGAATCATTCGAACCATTCGATTTGATCGAATTCGATCGAATTTGACCCATTCGATGGTCGAAGTACCCAAAAAAATACTTCGAAATTCAAATTTTTTTTCATTCGAATTCTTCACTTGAGCTTAGTAAATCTGCCCCTAAGGGGCATATTTATCAAAGGTCGAGTTATAGGAGGTTATTTATCAAAATCTGAATTTATCTCAATATTTTCTGCTACAAACTCCGATCAAATCCGCTCAGGTTTTTTATGCTTATTTATTATTACATTATCCCGAAAATTTGCTTTGTGGTAAAAAATCTGATTTTCACTACTTTTTCAGAATTTTCACCCGAAAACTCCAAAAACTTCGGGGTATTGCACGAAACCCAGCGCACATCAAAAAATCATTGGGACTTCTCCCATTAACTTATATGTAACCTCGACAGGTCTGAGATGCCGGATTTTCAGATTCCGACTTTTCCATCCTCAGGGTTTAATAAATTCTGAAAAAGTCGTGATTTTTTAAAAGTCTGTTTTTATATTTGAAAACTTGAATAGAATCTTATCTAAGAAAAAACTAGAACATCTAAAACTCGAAGAAATATTACCAATCAGAAAACTCAAATCAATTCAACTAAACTCGAATCAAGTTTTTTCTCAGAAAAAAGCTTGAATGTCAGGAAGGTTATTAACATATTCAAATGGGTCACTGGACCTCTGTCATTGACTTCTACATGAACTCGGCGGGTTTTAGGTGGCGTACTATCGAATTCGAGTTGTTCCCAGGGTCAAGGTATGATAAATTTAAAATTCGAGTTTTTGGTGCCGGCGTCATTTTTCTTTTTTCCGGCAAATTTTCGTGGCAGTTTCGTGTATTTATTCGCCAGCGGCGAATCTTGTGAATTTGCCGTGAATTTGCACCTGGCGAATAAATTCGCCCATCACTTATCGCTATGCACCAATTATAGCTTAGACCTCACTAAGAATAGTTGGATATGTATTATGTGGTGTTTTTAGCTTTTCTGTATTATAAAATTATATTTTTGGTGCAGTTAAAGTTGCTGCTTGTGTAAATTATGCAAAATATTTCTGCATAAAATCCAGGTATGGAACCTGTTATCCAGAATGCTCTGGACCTTTCTGTAATTTTGATCTTTATACCCTAAGGGGCTGATTCACTATTGGTCGAATATCGAGGGTTAATTAACCCTCGATATTCGACTAGGAATTGAAATCCTTCGACTTCGAATATCGAAGTCGAAGGATTTAGCGCAGAAAATTCGATTGAGCGATCGAAGGATTATTCCTTCGACAAACAATTAAATCCTTTGAATCGAACGATTCGAAGGATTTTAATCCAACGATCGAAGGAATATGCTTCGATCAAAAAAACTTAGGCAAGCCTATGGGGACCTTCCCCATAGGCTAACATTGACTTCGGTAGCTTTTATCTGCTGAACTAGGGGGTCGAAGTTTTTTTTAAAGAGACAGTACTTCGACTATCGAATGGTCGAATAGTCGAACGATTTTTAGTTCGAATCCTTCGATTTGAAGTCATAGTCGTAGTCGAAGGTCGAAGTAGCCCATTCAATGGTCGAAGTAGCCCAAAAAAACCTTCGAAATTCAACGTTTTTTTACTTTGAATCCTTCACTCGAATTTAGTGAATCAGCCCCCTAAGACTACTATAAAATAATGTAAACGATAATTAAACCCAATAGGATTTCTTTGCCTCTAGTAAGGATTAATTATATCTTAGTTGGGATACAAGCTACTGTCTTATTATTACAGAGGAAAAGGAACTAATTTTTACGAATTTGAATTATTTGATATACCGTAAATGGAGTCTATGGCAGATGGATTCCCGTAATGTAAATGTTGTGTAATGTTGTGTAATAAAGGCCTTTATCATTTTAGTAGATACATTTGTATGGACAACTCTATATAATCTAGTACAGGGGTCCCCAACTAGTGGCTCCTGAGCAACATGTTGCTCTCCGACCCCTTGGATGTCGCTCCCCGTGGCCTCATAGCAGTTGCTTATTTTTTAATTTCTGGATTGTAGGCAAGTTTTGGTTGCATAAAAACCAAGTGTACTACCAAAATGGGCCTCTCAAATGGCCAATCACAGCCCTTGTTTGACACCACCAGGAACAATTTTCATGCTTTAGTTTTTGCTCAATTTCTTTTACATCTGAATGTTGCTCACAAGTCAAAAAGGTTGGGGACCCCTCATCTAGTATAAAGATAGTACCCTAAAACCTATCCTAGTGCTCTGCTATTGCACGCTTTTAAGCAAGCAGTAGGTTGGTGGGGTGTAGGTGTCTTGGGGGGTGCAGGGTGGGTTCTGGGGTAAGTATAATTTTATTTAACCCTGCTGGGAATTGTAGTCCAGCAACATCTGGGGACCCAAGCTTAAAAATCAGTATTGAGGGTTAATGGGGGTTTTGTGATGAAACGGTGGCTATTATAGAGAGAAAGATCATAAAAGTCCATCACTGGAAGCCTAGAATTATTTATTAAAATCACTGGGATGGACGGGCACGTTTGTAGTGAAACTCCGTTCTAATAAAAACAACAATGAATTACAATTAGGACTGAAAATGTTCCAGCTCAGTGATTATGACAAGAACAAGTGTGCTGACAAATTGGTTAAGGCGTACAATCTTGGAGCTCGACTTAAAAAGACATTTTTTTTGTATTTTTCATTCAGCAGTGAAACTTCCTCACTAAGACGAAGAAGAAAAGGTCTATTATTTCTTGTGACCAATTTCTGAGCGCTGAACTGAAGTGTTTTTCTCCGTAATATATACCTTAGGGGTAAGTCAGTTAGAGATAAAGTGATCCAGGCAGCCAAGCCTAAGAAAATAGATCCCCTGCTGCCCAACCATGAAAGCTCTTTCTAATATTAGCCGGTGCAGTATGTGGAACTTGCTTATGCAGATGAACAGATAAAACACACTTTATTAGTTGTGTAGTAGAGCTGTGTGCTGCAGTGGATTTGCATACCCACAATCAACATGGATATATCGGAGTGGTCCTGCCACATATCATTGCTTTGGCATGGGCCGACTTCAGGTCCCAGTTTTATCCATAGAGAATGTTAAAGGACAGTCTGCATACTTAGGGCCCCATTTACTAAACCTCAATTTTTCTGGTCAAGTTTTTAAAGGGGAAAACTTGAATTTTTCAAGGTAAAAAACATCTAAATTTTTTTTATAGATTTGTTATTCCCAAAAGCTGCTAAAAATCTGAATATAAAATCTCAAATTTGTCAAGGTCATGTAGATGTTAATGGCAGATCTCCCTAAAGATGTTTTTTGACATTGTGATCCGCGCTGGTTTTTGTCTGATAATCCAATAAATTCTAGTTGTCGCTGCGACAATTCCATAAAGTCAAGTTTTCGGAGCTTCAGTTTGAAAAAGTCGCAGGATTCGAACTGATTTAGTTGCAACATTTTTTTCACACAGACTTATTGGAGCTGATTTCTTGATAAATAAGTTCAATTCGTGGATTGTAGTCAGGTCAAGATTGTTTCAATAAAAAAAAGTTACGTTTTAGTAAATACCCCCCTTAATGGATAGGGCTTGTGCTAAACATACTTCCACCACTATTGTTTTATTGAAGGCAAAATTACATTTTCTAGAACAAAACAAGGCGCAATATGTAACCGAAAGTACTTTAATTTTCCAACATCCTGGTTCTTTAGCAAAAATGGGGTTTGTTTATACAGGGCTAAATATTTTGAACCTGATTATAGGGAGAGTGATGGGGAGTGATAACATACTAAAGAAAATATGTTTTTTTATGTTAATTTTTTAAATTAATGGACGAGGAAAGTTTTATTCACGGGGTGGGGGCTAATTTTTTCAGGCACTTCCCAGTGAGCCAGAATTGTAACCATCTGCTCCAGGCTATTGCACCTCATTTAAAAATTCACTAATTCATAATGCATTTTCTATTTCCCAGTTACAGTGTCGGACTGGGCTGGCTGGGCACGGGAAAAAACCCGGTGGGCCCTGCCGGCCCAGACCCGCTCCCTGCTCTTGCTGCCCAGATTTCTGTCTCCGTGCCCGAATGATTGAAAACATGGGGGGGGGGGTCATGCTGAAGGTGCTGCGGCTCGGGTCTGGAGTGGGGTTTGCGGCAGGGTCAGGGCTGGGGGGGGAGCCTCAGACAGCAGCCCCGGTGGGCCCTGGGCCCCCCAGTCAGACCCTTCCAGGCATATGACTTGCATTGGCTAATGCTCATTACAGTAATTCAGGCTAGTCCTGGAGGGCAATTAATCCAACTGCATTAAAAAGGGTAATTAGATCAAATACACCACACATCATGGTCTCGTAGTTAAGTTATATCCATGTAAAAAAAACCTGTCTATTCATTTTCAGCCTAAACCTTTTTTTCATTAAAAGCAGTAGCTTTATTTTAAAAATATTCTTAGTAAAATATGAATGGTTTTTTTACCTTCAGAATTTACTTTGCCACCTAAAGTTATCCCATTGACTTCAATGAATTATGTCATAAATATAAAGGTTTTAAAGGAGAAGGAAAGTGGTTTAGCACTTGGGGCTGCCAAAAGTTAGGCACCCCCAAGTGAATGTATTGACTTACCTGAAAACCCCAGGCTGGTGCTCCTATCAGCAGAAAACTGCACCGGCCCGGGGTTATTTTAGTGAGCACCACGGAGCGATCATCTTCTGGCCTCTTCTTTCTTCGTGCGGCGTCACATGCGCATTAAAGTGGAAAGCCGAACTTTAACTAAAAAGTCAGCTATTTCATTCTATTGCGCATGCATCTGCCCCGGGAAATTTGAAGAAAGAAGAAGCCGGAAGAGGATTGCTCCGTGGTGCTCACTGGTATAACCCCGGGCCGGTGCAGTTTTCTGCTGATAGGAGCACCGGCCAAGGGTTTCAGGTAAGTCAATACATTCACTTGGGGGTGCCTAATTTTGGTTTATTTACATGAAGCGGGTTTTATATATGAGCTGTTTTATGCAATATATTTATATAGAGACCTACATTGTTGGGGGGTATAGTTTTCTTTAAAATAATTACATTTTAATAAATACATTTTGTGAACTACCTATTCAACAGTTCCTAAGTGTATACTCCCGGTGTTCATAGTGTGTGGAGCTCCTGTCCCATCATCAAACAAGTGACCCTGTGGTTTCTAGACCTTTTCTCTATTGAAATTGCAGTGCAGAAGAGAGGAGTTAAACATTTTAAGGATTCAAACAAGGACAGGAGTTCATTCGGGGCTGGTGCTGTAGGGCTAAATGAATTGCTCAGCAGAGAGAGAGGGAGATCCCTTTACTGGGAGAGGGAATGTTCCAGTCATGGCTACCTCATTGGAAAACTGCATAACCATATATCCTAGAGTAAAATCCACTCTCTTGAAGAGTATTTCAAATAACTTAATTTATGTATGTTTTCTTTCTATCAATGTAAAGTAGTTTCCTGAGTTAACATCTGGCGCATTCCTTTTTTTTCTACACAGCAGTGCATAATAATGTTTCGACCTGTATCTCATCCAAGCAAATTATCTTCTGCCGTTTTGGTTTAGAAATAAAAATTGAATTTGCTAAAAAAAAATAAGTTTTATTCACTTAGAATATCAACCTTGTTGGCGGTTTTAGTACCGTGTACCCATTCCCTCCCACGTATACACCACATTAAATGACGGAAGGCCTTACTCTGTTGCTAGCTGATTTATCCTGGCAACCTGACTTCCTAAGAAAATATTTAATTTACTTTAACACTTTACTTTATATCCATTAACCACATGGGTACCCAATAAACTTTTACAAACTGGTTTATAGGAAACTATTTTGATAGTACAGAGAACTTGACCCAAAGAGAAAGAGCAATAGGCAGTTTTTGGAGCCAGGAAGTATTTGATGATGGCGATAAATGGAAGTAGGAATTGTTGTCCTTTGGTTCAAGGGAAAAGTTTTGTGAAGTGAACTTTTGTAAAGAGTAGATGTTTTCTTGATCAACAGACTAGTGATTGCCTCATAAATTGTTTCAAAACTGCCTCATGATTTTTTTCAAAACTGCCAACTTTTGTTGCTGGAAGGCATTACGGAGGGTGGTGACTGAGGACTAAGAGAGAAGTGTAAGAGGTAGAATTTTGAAGGACATGGAGGTTGTCTTTTTGGCATTCATGGCATAAATCTCTAAATATATGTGTTTTTCCCATATTTCTTTAAAACTCAAAAAATTCAAGATGTATCTAGTGTAAAAACCACAAAAAAAACTCTTTAATATAAAAATTCACAAGGTAAAAGTAGTCAAGGTGCTGTAGAAGTCAGTGGGAATTGAGCTGATCCTATTGGACCTTTGATCAATTCGGGCTTTTAGAGGTTTCCTTATTAACTTTTTTTTGCTAGCTATTCTCCGAAAACTCAAATTTTTCAAGGTATTTTTTGGATTGTTCAGCGCTTTTTTCCATTAGTGCTTTTTAAATTTGAATCTTTTAATAAATTCCATGGCATTCGTGGTTTTAGAGAAAGTGAGTGGTTTCAAAAACCCCTTCCCATCCCTAATTTGCATATGCAAGCTAACATTCGGATTCGGTTTGGTATTTGGCGTAATCTTTTGTGAAGGATCCCGGGTTTCTGCCGAATCCAAATTAGTGGATTTAGTGCATCCCTAATAAATAGGCGTCCTGTAAGGAACTTACCCTGGTGGTCTAGCGCCAGCGGGGTCCACGCCGTGTCCTCGGCGTGGACGCCCATCGCGCTGCTTCCTTCTCCTGTGCCGGCCTCCTCTAGGATGCACGTCGCGCGCACGTTCGTCATTTAAAGGCGCACACCAGCGCGCAATTGGCGCGAAATTCAAATGTATATAAAGCCCATTAAGATTACAGGACCTTGCCCGTTGTTAGGATCAATTAGCTTGTTCCTGGGTGTTATTACTGTGATTCCTGTCTGGATCTACTGTGTTTGACCCTTGCCTGCCTGCTACTACTCTGACCTCTCCAATCCTGACTTGCCTGTCTGAAACTACGTTGACCTCTCCAATCCTGAAACCTTTGCCTGTCCTCTGACTATTCTACGATCTCTATCCTGATTTTGGCCTGTCCAACTATTCTATCTGCTTGTGCTGACCCGGCCTGCCGGTTCCTGGTGGCTTCCTATCTTCCAGCATCCTTGTAAACAGTCGTGCCCCATTGCCTGCCAGAACTTACGCCTTGCACCTCTCGTTAAGTCCAGGTGGCATCTGAGTAAGCTGAGGGCTTCTCCCGAGGCCAAAGGCGGTCACTTAACTGGTGAAGTCGAGCCGAGACCAGGGTGCTTGGCATCTGTTCTGGTGTTGGGTGCCGACCGTGACACCTCCACATCTAGAATAATGATTTATAGCAGTTGCTCAAGATATGCATCTGAAACATCTATTAAAAATACCAAAGACAAAATGTGTTGCTTTCCTTTACATAGCTCCAAGAATTGTAATGCAGTGTTAAAAATAAACTCACCACTATGAACAGCTGTGCTACCCTGGAACTCAGCTCAGCTCATTAAACAGCATACAAGAATTTCAGTAGCTCAGTACATTGGCAACAAATGGCCTTAAAATGATCCATGCCCAAAAGAGGAGATCTAAGGAATAGTGGGACTTTTGTTGTGACTTCTCTTACGTGTTGATATCAGGTCCTCATGCAGATGCTGAGAAGTGGCATTGGCAGGTTGGATTCTCTGTCCAGAAAGAACAACCATGAACTAATGGGATCAACAATTAACCTGTTTATATAACATCCTTAGGGGCTCAAAAAACCAGTGATTGGATTCTACAGAATCTATTGGCCAGACTGTGTTTTCCCCATGTACAGTATTGTCTTGCCATTGGCTATACAGGTATGGGATATGTTATCCGGGAATCCAAAATGATTTCCTTTTTCTCTGTATTAATAAAACAGTACCTTGTACTTGATCCAAACTAAGATATAATTAATCCTTATCGGGAGCAAAACCAACCTATGGGGTCTATTTGGGGGCCGATTCACTAACTTCGAGTGAAGGATTCAAAGTTAAAAAACTTCGAATTTCGAAGTTTTTTTGGGCTACTTCAACCATCGAATGGGCTACTTTGACCTTTGACTACGACTTTAAAAAAAACTTCGACCCCCTAGTTCGCCACCTAAAAACTACCGAAGTCAATGTTAGCCTATGGGGAAGGTCCCCTTAGGCTTGGCTAACTTTTTTTGATTGAAGGATATTCCTTCGATCGTTGGATTTAAATCCTTCGAATCGTTCGATTCGAAGGATTTAATCGTTCAATCGAACTATCTGCGCTAAATCCTTCGACTTCGATATTCGAAGTCGAAGGATTTTAATTCCTAGTCGAATATCGAGGGTTAATTAACCCTCGATATTTGACCCTTAGTGAATCGGCCCCTTAATGTTTAATTGTCTATTAGACTAAAGGGATTTATCAAAGGTTGAATTGTAGAGCTTTGTGGGCTTTTTTAGACCTCAAATGAACTTGACGTTTCTAATTTAAGAAAAAAAACTTGAATGTAAAAAACTGGAATAGGTGTAGTTGGGGTGAAAAACACGAATAGTCGAATTGATCTAGTTTTCGGCAAAAAAAAACTTGAATCACTCGAATTGATCAAGCGAAACCCACTGAAAAAACCTTGAACATCATGAAGGCTATTTAACATCTTCAAATGGTTCAAGGTTTGTAGATGGTGTATTTTCATTGGAGCTATTTCCAACTTCCGGGTATAATAAATCTCAAAAAAATTTATTATTATTTTTTTTTAAACACAAAAGTTTTTACTGAAAAATACCCTAAAAAAACCGCAATTTTTTTGGGGAAAAAACAACTCGATCTTTAATAAATCTGCCCCTTAATGTATGAAGGTTCAAATTACGGAAAGATCCATTACCCGGAAAACCCCAGGCCCAGAGCATTCTGAATAACTGGTCCTATACTTATAATAGAGAAAGATATCCATAACGGTATTGGAATATGTCATTAAATCTTCCCACCCAACAAAATGGAAAAATGAATGCATTATTTATCAGTGAAAAGTATCATCCTATTACTGGAATGTGGTATAGATCTTGGCAGGAACATTGATGCTGAGATTGCCGTAGAGATGTTAAGAAAAGTTTTATAAAGTAAATATCGTATTAGAATGGTGCCGTTTAGTTGGATGTGCATATGACTCTTGCAAAAGTCGGCTTCTGAAATCTCTGCAAGTAGTTCTGAGTATAATTAATTGAGTGTGTGCCATTATATTTAATTATAGTTGTTTCATGTCCTGTTCTTGCCCTTTGCACGCACTCCCTGCGAGTGATATAAGGAGGGGACAGACATTGTTTTTGGGGAAGCAGGAAAAGGGAAACCACAGAGGAGCCAAACTGCAATTCTGTGGTTTGGAACGGCCCCAAGCCAGATTAGAGAAGCAATGATGTATAAGTACAGTGGATGGGGCTTGAATGCTAAATTAATAGCACTGAAAGGAACAAGAGAGTATTAAATTATGATTTGCAAGGTATTACTGCTGAAATACTTTGCAGCTCCCACATTAATGATGCCAGGTGCAGTGGGCTCTTTCTAAATCTCCATTTTTGGACCACGAGCAGCGTGAAAGAAGGTATACGAGATTTGGGCTGCAAATATACCAAGTGTGTGCCCTGAAATAAGAAACATAATTTCTTCAACATTTTGGTTTGGGTTTCAGATGCATTCCTGAGAACAAAAACACCCTGCCGACAATGAAAACAGGGAGCTTTTCATGTGTGTGTTTTGTAGGAGAAAAGCTATTTAACGCTAATGCCACTAGATTACACCCAATCATTTCTTAAAAAAATGTTTTAGTAGGTTATAGTTAATGATTTCCAAATTTATGGGGTTTTTTTAACAATGAAAAAATTAAATGTGAAGTAGGGAATCATAGCTATCCACAAATACTGATTTGGCAGATCAGATAACTTAGATGCTCCATTAAAAATAATTCAGTTGCACAAAAATATGTATTTTCTGAATATAAATAATTGGTATTTGATTTAAAGTATTTTTAAGGATTTCTTTCTGGTGCTATTAAATATTGCTATGTAGAAAAGCATCAGATCTAATATCTTTAATGCTTTAGTTCTGTAATGTTGAGCATTGTGCTTTAATGCTAATAAAGACATGTAAACATTTTAATTGTAGAGAAAATGTGTTTAATAGAGCTTTCTGGATTATAGTTCTCTGGATAATAGATGCCAAACATGTATTGGGATACTGGGAAGAACATGTTGTGAGTGAGCTACAGAGAGAGAGAGAGAGGATATATCATTTCTGTTTTAAATTTATTCTCCCAAGCCATCGTTTGTGATAACTGTATAATAATACCCTTGGGGTCCTGTTGTAGGATACGAGTGTAAACCCTTAGGCTTTAATTGTCCAGGTCCTCAATATTCCAGATTTGTCCAGGGACAGAACATCATTGTCCCCTAGAGACGGATTGTGGCACATTGATTCGTACCTTGTTTCAGAATAATACATTTTAAATGCATACAAGTATAGTTCAAATGTTCTGAATGCAAGAATTATATATGTTAGACTTATATGGATGCTGCTTGTTTGTGTCTTATGCAAAACAGTACAGGGAAAAATCAGTTTTTAAACGGCGAAAAGAAACTCTAATTTTTCGAGATTTATTATGCTCCAAAGCTGCTAAAAATCCCAAAAGACTCCAGCAGAAGTCAATGGCTGATGTCCCTTTTATAATTGTAAGATGTTTCTTGCCTACATGATCTTTGGGTTTTGAACATTTTTACTCTGGTTTTTGTTCGAAAGTTAAAAAAAATTGTGGTTTTCAGGCGACCATTTAAAAAGGTTGCACAACTTTTCCCACACGTACAATTTTCATTCTGATATTTCAGTAAATGAATTCAAAAAATGAGGGCGAAGTTTTATTTTCAAAATAATAAGAAAAATTTGAGTTTTAATAAATACCCCCCTTAATGTTTATTGTCCTAGGACATTAAAAACGTATAAATTCCTGATATTCCTAATAAATTTGGGGGTTATTTATCAAAATCCAAATTCATCTAATTCATTCCAGTGCGTGAAAAAACTTGAAAATCGTACGAAAATTCTAATTGTACGAATTTTTCGAATTTTCTGCCTGCAAACCACAAATTCTTTTAATTTTTGCACTAAACCCAGCGCAGATTAGGATATCTTCCGGACTCCTCCCATTGATTTATATACAACATGCCTGAGATGCCGGATTTTTGGATTAAGACTTTTTCCATCCTCGTTGTATAATAAATCACAAATGTTTTCGAGTTTTGGGCATTCGGACTTTAATAAATAACCCTCTTAATGTCTGCTACTTATTGCAAAACTAGCCTTTCAGATGCCCATATATTTAGTAGAGTGTCTGAAATGGTATGCACGTTTTATAGGGGAAGCTAGCATCCTTTACGCAAGCTGGTACTTAATTAAATATTTAAGTCTTGGAGCGAGTGCACAAGGGTCTTTTCAAGATGCTTAAAAAATATATATAATCTTTCGTTTATACAGACAAAATACCCCATAAAATCATTGTAACCATATAAAATTATTTTGTATATACACACCCTGTGCATTTTGTGACCTACAAGCGCCCTATCTGTGTCACACTGAGTGAGTGAGAGCCAGGACGCGTTTTTCCAACAGTAAACAAAAAAAAAAAGATGAAAACACAAAAAAAGGCTTGTATCAAATTATTTCTGTTTAACAGGATTCTTCAGAATGTTTCATATGTATGAATAGTTTAGCATGTGCCAAATTGGCTCTAGATCTGCAAAAAAATATGGGGTTGGATAGTTTGTGTGGTGTTGCAAGGTATACCTTAACAAATGTGAGTTCTTTCAACTTCCTTGTAATTGTGTTGATTTAGTCAGTTGTATAAATGTATGGACTGGGAAAAAGGACCAATAAATTACAGTAGCATTGTTTTGTACCATATATGTACATACAGTACAAATTGCACGATTTTTATGCTTTGAGGGAAACAAACATTTTATTGTCTGCTGAAAAGGAAAAAGTGAACTCTTAGGGGAAGATTTTCGCCACCGTCAGCTTCGCACCCCTCGCACAATGCCCTATGAATACCCTAATTCACTAAGATGCGAACGCAGTGACGCAGCATTGAACGCTGACGACTTTTTCGCTAGCGTTACTTTGACTGTGCGAGCATTTCATAGCGAAGATGCGGTAGCGTTCATTTGTGCCTATCGAAAATTCGCTAGTTATCTTGCACTTAGGTCAATTTGCGTAGGGCGGGAAATTTAAAGTTGTATGGAGGTCTTTATTATAAATGTTGGAGCAAATGCTTGAAATTACCACTTTTAATTACACATGTCCAGGGAACCTTAATAAAGACAAGAGAGTTAATATAATGCCCTACACATGAGCCCACTGTAAAAATAATGTTCCATATGTTATAAAGTGTGTGGAGAAAACCGCTTACCTAAAAAGTAAGTTAGAACTTTTGCAGCCAATCCCGCTTAAAAAAAAGGAAAAGTCGCCAGCGTATTTTTGAACTTAAATGCATGTATGGGTAACAGGATATGATGTTTTAGCACTTCACCTGGTCTGAGGTGGTGAAGTCTACTCTGGCGAAAGAGGTAATGTTCAATAAAATCCGCACTGTAGTGAATTTTAGTGAATCGTTGACTAACGATTGTTCGCCAGAGAAAAAAGTCACCTGGTGATAGAGTGCAAATGAATACGAATTGGCGCCTGCACCTGTTAGTGAATTGGCGATGTCCCTATGGGTGGCAACGCATTCGAAAAGTCACTAGCGTTAGCCACTTCGCCCTTTAGTGAATCTGCCCCTTAGCACTAGAAATGCAGAGCTGTCAACCCAGAGGGAAGGCAATCCAGGGGAAAGAGCTGTGGGGAGCTGCCTGTGCCACAATTTTTTTTTAATGCAGTGATGTCATGGGAAGTGACACAGTTGCGCATGCCACGTCCTGAAGCGACATCAGTGCACAGAAGCTCAGATGGGTCACTTGCTTGCAGCACATCCGCATAATGAACTTTCCGGGGGAGCATTCCGTATGGCAACAGGAGGTTGTGGGGGAGGGGGAGGAAGACAAAATTGAGTAACTCCCAATGAAATAGGGGTAGTTGACAGCTGTGGAAGTGCCATCAGTGTCTGTGGGCTGCAGCTCTTCCAGGTGAAGAAACAGACTTGGCTTGGCAGTAGCTCACTAGCCCATTGGGTTTTTTCCCTGTCTCAAACCGGCCCAGTCCCACCCCGGACAGCATGGCGGCACAATAAGTAGCACTACTGTTTTACAACCCTCTTACAACCCTGGTTCTCTTCATGGTTCAGTGGGTTTTCCTCAGGTACTCTACACTCCAAAACAAAGGCAGGTTAATTGGCCATAATGTGTGTGAATGTGATAGGGACCTTAGATTGTTGGCCCCTTTGGGGCAGGGAGCCAGAATCAGGTAAAACTCTGTAAAGAGATAAACAATAATAATATAAAAATAATAATAAACAATAATAATTCGTAATGTATAGTAATGTATGATCATATATCAGGAGATCATTTTGCTCAGCCATTGTCAAACAACTGAAGGCACGTCTGTTTGATCCATTTTGAATAAAAGTTGTAAGTTGTGCGCTTGACACTGATGATATTTATTGTATGGTTGTCATTTAGAAACCACTTGTAAACAAGGTCAAATCACAAATTGTTGCAGTTGAAGAAAGTTATACAGTCTGCTGAGTCATCTTTTCATCTTTATTCCTACATCTGGCCTTGTTTACATTTTGAGAAAGCCAAATAAAGCCTTTACTCCACACTCAAATCAAACATTGATTCTTCAAATTCTCCTATATTCCAAGACAGCAACACTACTCAACATAATGATGGATGGATTTAAGAAATTACCCAACATGAAAGCCAAAGTTAAGGAGAGGTATAGTGATAGTGGGAGTTGCAAGATAAATGTAAGTAGGGATGCACCGAATCCACTATTTTGGATTCAGCCGAACCCCCGAATCCTTTGCTAAAGAATCGGCCGAATACCGAACCGAATCCAAACCCTAATTTGCATATGCAAATTAGGTATGGGAAGGGAAATTTTTTTTACTTCCTTGTTTTTTGATTAAAAAGTCACGCAATTTCCCTCCCGCCCCTAATCTGCATATGCAAATTCGGATTTGGTTCTGCTTGGCAGAAGGATTCAGCCGAATCCGAATCCTGCTGAATCCCGAACCGGGATTCGGTGCATCCCTAAATGTAAGGTGTCTGAAATAATTTTTTAATTCCAGGGCAAGTGGTAGCATCAAAAGCAGCTTCTAAAACTCCTACTGCTCCAGGGTGACTTGCTAGACCTTTGGTTGCTGCATCACCTGGTTTATCTTGTCTTTGCATGTTGAGGAGTCAAGACCAGCAGATGCTTACCCATGTGGTAACTGACTTGGCCTACTGTTATTGTTCTGCTCAGCTCATCTGGTGTATTGACCGGGGCTTTAACCCCCACTACGTTCCTGGTTCTCCCAGTCAGTTTAACGTGCGGTTCCCTTGCTTGCCTAGAACTCTTCCCTGAGTCCTCTCATAATAAGACCTGGCAGCACCCGAGTAGTGGAGGGCTACTCCCGAAGCCAAAGGTGGCTGCTACAGGCAGAAGACTGAGCCTTGACTGGGACCTAGGGGTTTGTCCTGGGTTCGGGATACCAATCGTAACAGCTATCTTAACAATTAAAACTACAAACATATAGCATTACATATTTGTATAAATATCCATATACAGTAGGGTCTACAAAGTTGTATTTGCAGAAGAATCAATGGGGAATGTCAGTACATTGACATTTTAAGAGAGTTAAAGAATAAAGGAATGTGTATAACCTACACCTGTGATACAGTATTGTTCTGAGAAGGGCACGCCAGGCTAGTATTTCAAGCATGATTAAGAATGGTGCAATATGACAGTTAGAAGGGACAAAAGGCCAAATGATCTCAAGCAGTATTGTAAGAAATGCACAATGCATCACTCTACACCAGCGCAGGCACCAAGTATATAATCAGGAAGATTAATACAACTTTTGTGTAATGTCAATATAGCAGAACTTTTGTTTGCCACTGGTGCCAGCAATTGCTTAGTGCCTAGAGCGTTCATGGGCCTAATGGAATTTAATCTGTGCTAGGTAGTATTACAGCTCTGGGCCTTTTTGTTAATAGTGGTTTTTGTGTAGTGGGATAGTCTACAAGATGAATCGAGTCTCATGCCAAGTTGTCTATTGTCACAGTAAGCAACCTATTAATCATCATATAGAGCATGCAAGGTATAATTATTATTATTATTCAGCAGATATGAAGGCATGTAACAGTACAAAATGCATAATAATTTCCACCCTGGTAAGAAAATAAGCCATTAGACAACCATTTTGTATGCTACCCCATGTAACAGAAAAAAAAAAAAAATATATATATACAAGTATGAGATCCGTTATCTGAAAACCCGTTAACCAGAAAGCTCTGAATTATAGAAAGACCATCTTCCATTGACTCCATTTTATCAAAATAAATATTATTTCCTGTTTCTCTGTAATAATAAAACAGTACCTTGTACTTCATCCAAACTGAGATATAATTAATCCTTATTGGAAGCAAAACCAGCCTATTGGGTTTACTTATTGTTTACACGATTTTACATGATTTTCTAGTAGACTTGAGGTATGAAGATCAGAATTACAGAAAGATCCATTATCCGGAAATCCCAGGTTCCGAGTACTGGATAACAGGTCCCATACCTGCATATGAATTTAAGGTATACTGTAGATCACAAAAAGGTTTTTGTGAATGATAAGGACAAGGAGTTGTGTTCATAGAATGAGTTTCCATTCAAAGACCCTCTAGCATTAAGGAAAATATTTCATTAATCAGGATCAGAAGTATCATACTTCCATTAATAATGTGTTTGGTTCATAGTCCAGAAACATTTTTGACGGGTAACACCATTATATAAAGTATGTAAAGGTTCCCCTTTAAACTTGGTATATGGGAACTTTTAGATGTGTCAGGCAATTTACAATAATGGCTTAAGTGGACTGCTTTGGGAACGTCAGCACCATGTTTTCTGGCTTTTAAAAATGTCACCACTTGAGGCACCTGTATGTAAACCATTTGCCATTACAGATGAATTTTTACCTCCTTGAGATATAAAGGGTCATCAAAGATTATCATGTGCAGGACAAGGTGCATAGTGCAAACTGAGCAACTGAAAAGGTGCTTACAATAAGTCAAAGTGTTTTAATAGTTAAATATTTGAGTCAAAATAGGATTTTAAGGTAATATAATACTTTTTATAAATAGTTGAAATTGGAGAAAATAGGTAAATTTGAGGAACAATATGGGCGTTGTTTATTAGAGTCCGAATGCCAAAAGCTCGAACAATTAGTTTTTTTTTTTTTAACTATAAAATCTGAATTTTTAGTGGGGAAAAAAGTCCAAATCCGAAAAATCCGGCATTTAAGTCAAAATAAGATTTTAGGGTAATATATGACTTTTGATAAATAGTTGAAATTGGAGAAAATAGGTAAATTTGAGGAACAATATGGGGGGTTGTTTATTAGAGTCCGAATGCCAAAAACTCGAACAATTTGAGGGTTTTTTTTTCACTATATAATCTGAATTTTTTGTGGGGAATTTTTTTTAAATTTTTCGAGATTTATTATACCCCTAGGATGGAAAAAGTCCAAATCCGAAAAATCCGGCATCTCAGACTTGCTGAGTTTGTATATAAGTCAGTGGGAGAGGTCCCTATCCTATCTGGATGTTTCTGTGGTCTTCACTGAAATTAGCCCAAAAATCCGACTATTTCGGACTTTTCCGGAAAAAAAAATCATACCATTCGGGAAAAAAATCCAAAAAATCGTATGAGCTGCAAAAAAACCTTAAAAAATCATATGATTTGGGTTTTCGCTCAATTTTGTCGAGTTTGTCCCTGATCTGATTAAATCTTACTTATTTAATAATAAATAAGGTCACATTGTGGATTCTAGTTTGGTTTTATTAACAAAAAAAATCAGATTTTGATAAATAAACCCCTAATAGTTCTATCAATCTGGATAATTATGAAGAATGATTCTGGAGCTCTGTTCTCTGTAGCTGGAAACTCACACAATTGCAGATGCAAGTAATATGAGTGATAGTTACCAATTGTGAAACGGTATAGCATTTAATTCTCATTACCTTCTGTGGTTAGATAAGTGCAGCTGAACGTAGAGGAATAAGAATTACACTAAATCCAATTATAAAAAAAAATATGACCTATCAGTTTTAATTGTGATTGAATCATACCACTTTTTTAATATTCTAGACAGGAACTGTAATATAGTTATTTGTTTCAGTTTATGCTTTTGTCTGCCGAGTATTAAAACATATGTAGGAAATTTCAGGAGCTGTGGATTCCCCACTGTACTCTCAGTTTCAGATAATTTCAAAGGTTTCTTGTGTAATGCATGAAATGAATAAAAGGTAAATAAAGGAATTCATAAGAAAATGATCTCAGTCCTATTTGAGGTTGCCTATAGAGGCGGCATGATCTCATACGATTGGGGAAAAACAAACTTTGGGAATAGCGTGAGCTGTCCCATAATAGCACTTTAACTAGAGATTAATGAAAAGGCTCACAGCACACCCATTTTATCTTCTTTACAGCTGAGGTTCTTCAGAAGTCATAAAAGTTCCCAAAAGGCATTCGTTGTCGAACTGTTAAAGATATATGTATCTGTGTCATAGAGCTGCTGTAAACCTTATGGTGGGACACCCATATATCACTGAATGGATAGGCCCCCACCCAATTTACCCTTGTACGGAGCCAGCTCCAAATTACATAAAGAACCAAACCCTAATCCTTTCACATAATATCCCATACCAGTATGGCATTCGTTATCTAGAAACCTGTTATCAAGAAAGCTCCAAACAGTGTCGGACTGGGACACCAGGGGCCCACCCAAAAACCTTAGACCAGGGGCCCACTCTAAGTACTATTATTATTCTTCTCCTCGCTCAACCTCTATTCTCCTAGTCTCTATTCTTTACATACTATAATCTATTATTCCATCTATTTCGCATCTTTGTTCTCAAAGAAATAAGAAGTGGCCATCCCCCCGTCAACATGGAAATATATACTTATGGGTAATCTCCTACTGCTTCCCAGCCTGGACAGAAGAAATGGTTAATTTTCCAACCCCATAAAGCCCACCCCTTCCTATTCCTCCTCAGTCTTTTCTTCTGTCCCAGCCTAGGATGCAGTAGGAGATTGTTCCCTCTGTATCTCAGGCAGGAAGTCTTACTCACACCAGATGACCGGGTACAGTTCTTAGGAGATTCTCTGTACACCGAAGCCCCTATCCTGTATGTCAACGGCGTTGTCTGGAAGGGGAGGCACGGCAGGGCTTGAAGTTTGCCGCATTCGCGGCTCCGAGTTGCTCTGGTTAGCGCGATGACGTCATTATCCAGCGACGCCTGAGAGCTTAAAAGTGTAGCGCCAAAGATCAGCGCTGCTGCGATTGTTGCCGTTTTTGCCGCATATGCAAGATGGATCCAGCTGCCCCTAAGAGAGCCGCTTCCAAGGTGTTAGTGTGAGTACCTCTTTTATTGGATTTCGAAAAGAATCTCCCCTAAATAGTGGCTTATACTGTGCCTTTATTTATTATAGTGCCCCTGCTCCTGAAGAGCCCAGTAAGAAGAGGGACAAACAGGATGCTGATAGGAGATGTCGGGCATGTGATAATTTGGCTATGAAGAATAAAAAATTCTGCCAAGACTGCTTTGATGAATACCTCTCTAGACAGGTTAACCCTTCTGTGGCCAGAGAGTCCTTGCAGGATATGCCTGTTCCTTCTACTTCTGCCGCTTTGCCTGATCAGCAGTCTTTGATGTCCTGGATTAAGAGTGCAGTGTCACAGGGTCTTAAAGAGACAGTACTCTCTACCCCAGACTTATCTGTATTTAATAGAGAATCCTCTATTCAGGAAATTTTATCAGATATCAGTTCTTCAACTGATGAGGAAAATGCTGAGGATGAAATTTCAGTATTTGATCAAAAACATCTGGGTCCACTTATTAAAGCTATCAGGCGTACTTTGAATTTGGAGGATCCAGGTCAGCCTTCCACCTCCCTTCTTTTTTCTAAAAAAGCGAAAGTGGCTTTTCCTATTCATAAGGAGGTGCAAGATTTAATCCATTTAGAATGGGAAAAGATTTCTAGAAGAATTCCAGCTGAAAAAAAGATTGAGAAATTATACCCTTTTTTGGATGATATTCAAGATATTTTGAATACTCCTCCTTCGGTTGATGCTCCGGTAGCAAGGTTATCACGTAAGACTGCATTACCCATAGATGATATATCAGCTTTTAAGCATCCTATGGATCGCCGCATGGAAACTGAATTGAAAAGATGTTATGTGTCAGCTGGAGCAGCCTGTAAGCCTTCTATAGCACTAGTGTCGGTTACTAAGGCACTCTCCCTGTGGGCGGAGAATTTGGAACAGGCGGTTAAAGATCGGATTCCCAGAGAAAAGATTTTAGAAGGTCTTGAAGACTTCAGATTGGCTTCTAATTTTTGCCTTCAAGCATCTCTGGACTTAGTGCAGTTGTCTGCTCGCTCAATGTCCTTTGCTGTAGCAGCTCGTAGAGCCCTCTGGGTAAGGTCTTGGGTTGCGGACACTGCTTCCAAGAATTCACTCTGCAAAATGCCCTATGAGGGTAAGAAGTTATTCGGTAAGGCCTTAGATGACATTATTTCGAAATCCTCAGGAGGCAAGAGTACCTTTTTGCCACAAAGTAGAAGATTTCGTGAAAACTTTAAGAGGAGGCCAGAGAATTCCTTTCGAAGAAGGGATGATTCTAGAGGATTCAGGTTCG
Organism: Xenopus laevis; assembly: GCF_017654675.1. NCBI lineage: Eukaryota > Metazoa > Chordata > Amphibia > Anura > Pipidae > Xenopus > Xenopus laevis. The sequence continues at coordinate 165,689,240 of NC_054373.1, forward strand.
GAAGAGATTTCAGAACCTCGACTTGGCGCTCAGGTCAGACATCTTTTAAGTCCAAGGTTAGGCCTCCGAGATCCCCAAGGTCTTCCTCAAAGGCACAATGACGGTCTCTCTACCCATCCTCCTGTGGGAGCAAGACTTTTGGCTTTTCAAGGAGTATGGGCCAAGGAGTTTTCAGACGCGTGGGTAGTCGCTACAATTCAAAGAGGCTACCTTTTGGAATTTTCTTTAAAACCTACCTTAGACCATTTCGTTGTTACAGACGTGCCCAGGGATCCAGAGAAAAAAGAATTTCTTTTTCATTATGTTCGACAACTGTTGATAAAACAAGCAGTTTCAAGAGTTCCTTTTCAGGAGGAGGAAACAGGATTTTATTCTCCTCTTTTTCTAGTCTCCAAGGCCACAGGAGATTTGCGTCCAATTCTGGATCTTCGAAAAATAAACAGATTTCTGAAATATCAACCGTTCAAGATGGAAACATTGGCAACCATAAAAGCAGTTATTCAGCCAGGAGATTGGCTAGCATCCTTGGATCTAAAGGATGCCTACCTTCATGTGCCCATTGCTGTAGAGCATCAAAAATACTTACGGTTTTGCCTAGACGGCCAACACTATCAATTCCAATGTCTTCCGTTTGGGCTAGCAACATCGCCCAGAACCTTTACCAAGATCCTGGTAGTAATAATAGCCAAATTAAGACAAGAGAAGATAGAGATCTATCACTATCTGGACGACTTACTTCTTGTAGCCAGAGATCCGAAGATGTTATCTGTCAACCTTCAGAGAACCAAAGTAGTTCTGGAGAAATTTGGCTGGATCATAAACACTGCCAAGAGTCAGCTGGTACCAGTTCAGAGGATGATCTATTTGGGCGCTCAAATAGATACAGTTCTGGGTATGGTGTCTCTTCCGTTACTGAAAATCCGGCATTTAGCTCTGCAGGTCAGTCAATTCCTGGAGAAATCTTATACATCAGCAAGGAGATTCATGAGTCTCTTAGGTCTCCTCACCTCGACAATAGGTTTGGTGAAGTGGGCCAAATGGAGGATGAGACCGGTTCAGCTTTCGTTCCTCAAGCAGTGGAATCCTGTTGTACAGGATTGGTCTCGATCAATTCGAATTACGAGGGAATGCCGACAATGCCTTGCTTGGTGGAGAGTTCCCAGCAACCTTCGGAAGGGGTTTCCTCTCAAGGAAGCAGCTTGGTTGGAAATATTTACGGATGCTTCCGGTCTAGGTTGGGGAGCTCACCTTCTGGATCTTTATGCTCAGGGAGTTTGGAGCAAAGATCTCTCCGAGATTCCATCCAATATCTTGGAGATCAGAGCAGTTTTACAAGCACTTCAGGCGTTCGAGAAGATCATTCTCGGTTCCTCGGTGAAGATCAGGTCAGACAATGTCTCAACCGTGGCATATATCAAAGGCCAGGGAGGAACGAGGAGCAAGACTCTTTTCAGAGAGACGACACCGATCATGCAATGGGCTCAGGTTCACCTCCAGGACCTTACTGCTCAACACATTCCGGGTGTTCAGAATTCGTGGGCAGACTGTCTGAGCCGTCACCATTTACCGAAAGGGGAATGGGAGCTGAAGCAGGAAGTTTTTCTCTGGATAACATCTATTTGGGGTCGCCCACAGATAGACCTGATGGCGACAGATCACAATGCCAAACTTCCGATGTTCTTTTCCAGAGCCCCTTGTCCAGGAGCAGCAGCAGTGGATGCCTTCTCCCAGGATTGGGAGAATCTCTTTGCTTATGTATTTCCCCCAATACCGGTAATACTGAGAGTCTTACGGAAGATTTTATATACGAGAATGGAAGCGATAGCAATTCTCCCCAATTGGCCCAGGAGACCCTGGTATCCTCTGTTGAGGCGCTTATCAATTGCGGATCCATTACCAATCCCTCAGACCAAGGACCTGCTACTTCAAGGCACTTGGAAACATCCCAATCCAGTCTGTTTCAAACTGACGGCTTGGAGGTTGAGAGGACAATATTGAAGGAACACGGCTGTTCTAATTCAGTCATTGAAACCCTTATTAGGTCCAGGAAAAATAACACCAATTCAAAATATCACAAGGTTTGGAGAACCTTTAATTCCTGGGCTACAAATAAATTCCTCGATCCTTTGAAACCTACTGTTTCAATTATATTAGAGTTTCTTCAAGAAGGTGTTCAGAAGGGATTAAGCCTTAGTACCTTGAAAGGCCAGGTTTCAGCTTTGTCAGCGGTTCTGGGGAAAGGATGGTCCAAGGAGCCGTTAATACAGAGATTCTTTCAGGGAGTTAAAAGAATTCGACCCCCAACTAGACCTATTTGTCCTACTTGGGATCTTCCACTTGTCCTGAAAGCACTGTCGACTAAACCTTTTGAACCACTGGAGCAAGTTTCGCTATGGTTACTTACCTTAAAGACTTTCTTTTTGGTTGCTATTACGTCAGCCCGTAGAATTTCCGAACTTCAAGCTCTTTCAGTGGATCTGCCTTACACCATTTTTCATGAAAAGAAAGTGCACCTTAGACCAGTTTTCAATTTCCTTCCTAAGGTTGTGACTAAATTTCACATCAATGAGCCAATTATTTTACCTTCATTTGAAAATCCTACATCTTCTCAAGAGAGAGATTTATCGCTGGATGTTAAAAGATGTTTGGAAATATACATCAAAAGAACAGAGAGTTTCAGGAAGTCAAGAATGCTTTTTGTTATTCCCGCTGGGAAAAGAAAAGGAGAGCAAGCCGCTAAATCAACTCTAAGCTCATGGATAGTCAAAGCTATATCGAGAGCATATAAGGAGCAGGGCAGCTCTCTACCTAAAGCAGTTAATGCTCATTCGGTTCGTGGTATGGCAGCCTCTTGGGCAGTGGAGGCGGGAGTCTCACCTGAAGAGATATGCCGAGCGGCGACCTGGGTTACGCCCAATACATTCATTAAGCATTACAGATTAGATGTGATGTCTTTTTCTCAGGCCCAATTTGGGCAATCTATACTTTCTTCTGCTTCTTCTGTATAATAAATTAAGTAGCATTATATCCCGCCCCTGTTTTTATTCTTCATTGCTTGGGTATGACCCATAAGTATATATTTCCATGTTGACGGGGGGATGGCCAGGAAAAGAGAAAATTGATTAATACCTACCGGAATTTTCTTTTCCTGGCCATCCTCCCCGTCGACATGCCCGCCCTATTGTGACTTTATAATTTGACTGAGGAGGAATAGGAAGGGGTGGGCTTTATGGGGTTGGAAAATTAACCATTTCTTCTGTCCAGGCTGGGAAGCAGTAGGAGATTACCCATAAGTATATATTTCCATGTCGACGGGGAGGATGGCCAGGAAAAGAAAATTCCGGTAGGTATTAATCAATTTTCTCTTATCTGTGTCATAGAGCTGCTGTAAACCTTATGGTGGGACACCCATATATCACTGAATGGATAGGCCCCCACCCAATTTACCCTTGTACGAAGCCAGCTCCAAATTACATAAAGAACCAAACCCTAATCCTTTCACATAATATCCCATACCAGTATGGCATTCGTTATCTAGAAACCTGTTATCAAGAAAGCTCCAAACAGTGTCGGACTGGGACACCAGGGGCCCACCCAAAAACCTTAGACCAGGGGCCCACTCTCAGTACTATTATTATTCTTCTCCTCGCTCAACCTCTATTCTCCTAGTCTCTATTCTTTACATACTATAATCTATTATTCCATCTATTTCGCATCTTTGTTCTCAAAGAAATAAGAAGTGGCCATGAAATAGGCCAAATCTTTAGCAGCACAAGGGCCTCCTGACACCTAGGCCTACCAGGGGTTTTCCTGGTATCCCGGTGGGCCAGTCTGACACTGGCTCCAAATTATGGGAGGCCATCTACCATAAGGGCACATTTACTAAAGGGCGAACTGTGGATGTTTAGAGAAAATTTGCAAAAAGACAATTCACGACAACTAAATGGAGGACAATTCACAAGTGAAAAACCTCAGCGCTAGAGAACTTTTTCACCGCCCTGCCAGTGAATTTTCACTTTTTGACCGGGGAAAAATCAAAAATTCTAGAAAGTTATCAATGTGCGAACCCTGCCCTTTTCGCTAAAGTGTATTTTGCCAGGTTCAGGCTGGCAAACTCTCATTATAAAGACAGAGCAGCCACTTTTAAATCACAATCAACATTGCCCTTTCCATGCTACTTTTCTCCATGGCGAAAATTCATCATAGAAAATTCTCTATTTTCCCTACTACTGTATGGGGAAATATACTGGCGAATTTTGCAGAGGATTTTCTTCAGGAAACAATTGAACTTACAGTTTTCAGTAAATATGGAGATGTGTTGTGAAAATACACCTGGTAAAGTGAGGCGAACTGTGGTGAAGTACACTTTAGTACATGTGCCCCATTGACTCCATTTTAATCAAATAATTTTTTTTTTTTTTAAATAATTGACTATTCTCTGTAATAATAAAACAGTATCTTATACTTGATCCCAACTATGATATAATTAATGCTTATTGGAGGCAAAACAATTCTTTTGGCTTTAATGTTTAAATATTTTTTAGTAGACTTATGGTATGGAGATCCAAATTATGGGACTATAATTATTATTCGGAAACCCCAGGCATTCTGGATAACAGGTAGTCCCCATAGGATAGAATCTGACACTTCACAGATTGTGATCAAAATGTAGAGAGAGGAGAAAGGGATAGTTCACAAGCAAAACATAAAGCAGTTTGGGGAAAGTGTCCCACTAGTATATTTTATATGGTCATGGAACTCCTTGGTATCTTATAATATCCTTAGATTTTGCAAGAGGGGTATTTTATTCAGTATATAAACTCATCTTAATGATATCATTGGCTATATTGCTGCCTAGTGATGGCACATCTGCTAGTATGTCTCACTAAAATGTGAGTATTATAATACACAAATGTATGTGTCACCTATTGTAAAATACATAATCGGTCATTTACGTTTCCTGTAGGTAGAAGTAACAGGGCAGGAGGTAAGGACAGGACCGGGCACTCCCTAACTGAATGATGTTAAAGTTAGGGGTCAACTGGGGAACAAGATGGGGACACCCCCCAAAAGGGCACACATTATCCCAATATACATTTTTGGAATATAAATTTAGGGATTGTCTTTGTTTTGGGCATAAAACAGAGCTCACCAAGGAGAACTGCAATCTCTTTGTTTAGGATTTTTAAAGGAGCAGGAAAGGTTAAAATTAAGTAAGCTTTATCAGATAGGTCTATATAAATACACCAGTAAACCCCTCAAAGTAATGTTGCTCAGAGTCCTCTGTCAAAAGAAACACTGCATTTCTTGCCTTCTATTGTGTACACAAGGGCTTCTGTATCAGACTTCCTGTTTTCAGCATAAACTTCCAGGGCTAGGGCTTGAGCATGCTCAGTTTGCTCCTCTCTCCCCCTCCCTTTCCCTACTCCTCTCCCTGCTGTAATCTGAGCCCAGAGCTTTGAGTGAGCAGGGAGAGACTCGGGCAGGAAGTGATGTCACACCAAATTAATATGGCAGCTGCTATCCTAAACAAACAGAGAGAGCTTCTAGAGCTGTTTACTCAGGTATGGTAAAGCATTCTGCAGAATAAATACAGTGTTATAGCTTACACTATTGTGGTTAATTTATTGGCAATAAACTTGTTTGGTAGCTTTCCTTCTCCTTTAAGGCCAAATATATTATAGGGTAAAAACAGTGTGAGAAAAGAGGCTAATGAACCTTGGCGAGCTCTATTTTCTGTATTTTTTGTAATTCCTTTTATGAATCTATTTTTATGAACTTGTATCAGTTTGGCTGGGTTTCTCCAGCTTTCCAAGCCAAGATAATTCTTAATCCTAATTAAGTGTGCAATTAAGGTGAAGAGTACAGAGCGTGGATGTATAAATTCTTTTATCCGTTTAAGTCATAGTTTTTTTTTGTTCCATGTTATTAGTTATAACTATGATTTGTTGCATAATTTATGGCAGAGGATTAGTGAGCCAATTAATAGTTGCTGCAATGAATGCATCAGTGTAAAAGGGGGATTTTCGTTGTATCCGATGACTTCAGAATACGCTGACAGGCCCCATGAGTGTTGCTTATCCTTCTCTGTAATGTGTATAGTAATGTTTATATTACCCCCTGGGTCCGTCTCACGCAATAGTTTTCACATTCAGGGTGCAGCGTTGATTAACTTGTTCCATGATGTAGGCATAAATCTAGGCAATAATGCTGTTTATGATTAAACCTGTTTGTTTCACAATAATGTTTCTAAGGGCTCTTACTGACGAGCGGTTGAAGCTGCGTTCCCCTGCGTTCTGTTTTTCTGCGTTCAGCCGCAGGGGAGCGCAGGAATAGACGCATTTATCTTTTTTCAATGGGGCTGTACTCACACAGGCGCATGTAGGTGCCGAACGCAGGAAAAATGCAGCATGTTGCGTCTCAACCTGCGGTCGGCGCCTACACGCGCCTGTGTGAGTACAGCCCCATTGAAAAAAGATAAATGTGTCTATTCCTGCGCTCCCCTGCAGCTGAACGCAGAAAAACAGAACGCAGGGGAGCGCAGCTTCAACCACTCGTCAGTAAGAGCCCTTAGGCAGCCACAAATTGCCATTGATTATCTGCGGCTTAATTGGGTTGCTACGCTACATTATTTTCCGCTCATTTGGAACGAAAATGAAGGGGTTTAATGACTATTTTTTTGTGTTGTGGTTTCTTTGAGCCAATCGTTATCGCTCTCTGTCTGCTGTGTAATTCAAATGTCAGTCTTTTTAATTCATGACATATTTTATTATTTAAGGGTTAATAAATATTACAGTATAAACTACGCAAGAAAGAATACCTTTAAGACCACACAGGTCTACACCTTATGTTCAGGGCTGCCTTACTACTCTGTAGGTATAAGAACCCTCTGTAGGTTCCAGCCTCCAATGTTTCCCTGAAGCCTCGAACCTTCTTCTAACTCCCCTCTTTACCTCTTGGCTGGTGCAAGTCTTAGGCATAATACGTTCTACACAAATCCTTTGTCTGATTGGTTGTCTGGTTGTGCGATTTTATCTCATTGTTTTAATAAAAAAGCTCAACCAAACAACCATCCACAATTTTGCCTTATTTATCATTAAAATAACTTGAATAAATCGGATTGGGAAAAATCTCAATGAAATTGAGTGAAAACCCAAATCGTACAATTTTTTTCTGACTTTTTCCAGAAAACCCCAAATTTTTTTGTTTATTTGGCTAAACCCAGCTAAAACCATTTTATCTTCAAGTTGGGATAGGGACATCTCCCATTGACTTATACATGGCCTTAACAGGTCCGAGATGGTGGATTTTCGTATTCGGGCTTTATGCCGCATTGGGGGTATAATAATTTTAGAAGAATTTGAGTTTTTTTCACATAAAAATTTGAGTCTTTGACCCAAAAAGCCCAACCAGAAAGATTTGAGGTTTAGTAAAAAACCCCCTACATTTTAAATTTTTTTGAAAAAGGGTTTTGTGTCTCTTACTGTTGTCGTCTTTGTGGTAAGAAGGGTTTCCAAATAGAGAATCTGAGCTTTTCCAGATTTTGGATCCAGAAACTACCTGCTCTAATTACTTTACTGGAAAACTCCAGTTTTCAAGGAATTAACATTCACTAAACAGGCCAGGAATGCAGGCAATTGCCATGAATGCAGGGCAAATTTAAGTTTTTTGTTGCTTACACTCCAAAGCACCGTGTACCCGATAATTTTTCAAAGCTGTACAACATTTTCGGGAGCATTTCTGAATTACTCCAGAACCTGGTTCAGCTAAAGCCAAGAGCTACATGGAAGTGATATACGCTAACCTGCAAAATCTTAACCCACACCCAACCCATGCAAACATGTTGCGACTGTAGGGCCCGCACCCGACCCGTCACCTTACTTTTTACCTGCCCCAACTGGTGCTCAACCCGCAGGTCTCCGTGGGGTTTGGGTTGATCCGCACATCACTACTACATGGATATTTAGCCTTTATGCATTTTCCATAGCTGTACAACGTTTTTCCTGGAGCATTTCTGAATTACTCCAGGTAGGGTTGCCACCTGTCCGGTTTTGACCCGGACAGCCTGGTATTTTGAGGGGCTGCCCGGATCTATACTTCCTGCCCGGTTTTCCAAATAAGGAAAACCGGGCGGGATTCCCTTGATTGACAAGGCGATTGGCTGATCGCTGCATCATAGCCCCGCCCACTGACATCACGGGTCTGCCCACTGACATCACGGACCCGCCTGGTCTCAGCCAGACATAAAGATGGCAACCCTAACTCCAGGTCGTGGTTCAGCTAAAGCCAAGAGTTACATAGTAGTAATATACGGGTCCCTTACCCGACTCTAACCTGCAAAATCTTAACCCACACTCGAACCCATGCAAACATGTTGCCATTGTAGAGCCCTCACCCGACCCGTCACCTTGCTTTTTACCTGCCACAACCGGTGCTCAACTCGCAGGTCTCCGTGAGTTTTGGGTCAACCAGCACATCACTACTACATGGATATTTAGCCTTTATTGCTTTTTCAATGGACCTATTATTATTTCATCTTACTTCATCTTATTATTTTTGGTTTTGCCTAATAAAAAATATTTTTGTTTCCCTTTTTGTATCTAAAGGGGCATTTCAATGTAATTATTTCTGATTTTGTTGGCTTCCAAATGAATGGATATTAATCTGATCTGACCACCCAAATGCTGGTCCAGTCCAGACTGATCTGATCTCATTCTCTGCCAAACACATTATCTTAACGGAACTATTGAATGATTATGAATGTAATGAAAAGACAATGCACAATGAAGTCATTTAAAGACTTTTTCAACACAAGCACCCACAGAATGTCTCACTGGGTTGTGTATTCCAAATAAAACAACAACAAATGTAGATATCACAGCTGCTACACTGAACAGCATTATAGAAACTAGGTCGAAGCAACTCTGTAGATTCTATAAATCTCTATTGCTGCAATGGAAAAGCAGTGCTCAGGTGATTGTTTTGGTCTTAAAATGAAATGAATAGGTAATTACTGCTTCATGCTCATCTTTTGGTGGTTGACATCCACAGTTTGTGGGGCAGAGTTACTTCAAACAGGGAATCCTTAGGCCTGGATAGGGTCGCCACCTTTTGAAACGGTGGAGACCGGGCAGGGGACGGGCCGTGATGTAGACAGGAGTGTCCGTGCAGTCAGTGAGTGGGGCTATGATGCTGCGATTGGCCGATCGACGCGTCAATCAAGGGAATCCTGCCCGGTTTTCCTTATTTGACCTTCAAAGACAGTTGATGAGCTGAAAGCCTGGTATTAGCAGCTAAAACTGAAAATATCTTGGAAACCACTAAAAATAGAAAATTAATATAAATTGCAAACGTTCTCATAGGACCACTCTGAGTACGCTTACATCATTTTTTTTTGGTTTCTAGATTCACTGTCATGGATAATGAAAGTACCATTGTGCCAGCACTGTAGATCCTTAATTTCTACGTTCCTCTTTGATTTTTGTCTTGCCAAGTGGTGTCTGGGAATATAATATGTAGAAATATTGCATAGGTTTAACATTCGCTACAGCTTTGTGTATGTTTTATAATAGGGGCAGTTACCCTTTAACACGAATGAACGTTGGGTGACCTTACGTCTTATTTATACACTGATATTATTACAGAAAAAGGGACCGGGCAAAAACTAAGACACTATATTGCTATATTTCTAATTCTTTTGGATGAGGGGTTTCCTGATAATAGATCTCATATTATATTTCCTTTTGCTCATACTTTTTTACAGTTAGTTTAAAGTGCTGAGTACAAATAAAGGCAGGATGGGGTATTAATTGCTATGCTGTGTATTGAAAAACAATGTAACAGATTTTTCTGTTTATGACATATTGAAACCACATGTAGATGCTGCTGCGCAGGATGGCTATAGATATAAGATAGGAAGCTTTCAATAAACCCTGGATAAATTGAGCTCACCTTGTAGCATTTTCACAATTTGTTTCCATACTTGACCTGATTAGTAGCACATGTCTGCAAACTGCATGTAATAACGCCAGCAACATGCCGGAGGAGTAGCCGAGACATCTATTAATCAGATCAATATATTGCTCAAAAGAGGAATGTTGCATCCAGCGATAGCGGTGAATTGTTTTATTTTTTTCTTGTTTGTTGGGTGCATTTAGTTTTTTTTTCCGCTACAGTTGGAATAATAAGAGGAAAGTGTGAATGGTTGTTATGGGTTACAAGACCTGGAATCAGTCTTGCACCTGTTATAACATCGTTGCAGCTTGATGAAAGCAGATAACTGTGAAATCTAGATATGGCTGCTATGCTGAAATCCAGTGATGCAAATCTAGTCTTGTCTATAAATAGTGGAGCCAGTAAGTTGCCTGGGGATGGATTGTGGGTACAGGAATATAGAGGGGCCAATAGGGTTCCTGACTGTGCACATCCAGCTTCTCAGTTTGGGGCAGGGAAACGTAAAGGTTTTCTGCTCCAAAAACATCTAGTCATGCCACTGATCTCTACTAGTAATCTGCTGTTAAGTTATCCTAGTCTGACCTGCTATGTTTGGGTCAGTGGTGTAACTACCAGGGCAGCAGGGGCAACATCCACATCCCCTTTGGGGCCCACCAGGAGACCTGTATCACTGTTGCGATAATTCACTGAAGCCCAGTGCAGCACTGCAACTGATAGCATGGGGGGGTAGGTGGGTCTAGTGCAAATGTAGGTCCCAGTGCAAAGTTGGCCCTGGGGCCTATAAGCTATTAGTTATACCACTGGTTTTGCACATAACCATGAAGCAAAATTGCTTTTCTATGCTTGTGTAAAGCTAGCTATACATTGAGAGAAAGGGGTCTATCAGTGGCCTGTTCTTGCCATCTCATGGGGAATATTTACTAAAGGGTGAAAGTCAACAAGAATAAAAATTCCCATCCAACACGGCCAATTCACTCAAAGCAGAGTATGAGAAGTGTTGGCAAATTCTCTTTGCATTGGAGTAAATTCACATTTACTGGCGGATACATTAGATAGCTTTAAGAAGGGGTTGGATGGCTTTTTAGCAAATGAGGGAATACAGGGTTATGGGAGATAGCTCATAGTACAAGTTGATCCAGGGACTAGTCTCATTGCCATAAGGAAGCAATTTTTCCCCTGGGAGGCAAATTGGGAAGGCTTTTTTGCCTTCCTTTGGATCAACTAGCAGTTAGGCAAGTTATATACAGACTTAAAAGGTTGAACTTGATAGACGTGTCTTTTTTTTTCAACCTAACTAAGGGCTCTTACACATGGGAGTTTTTGCCTGTGATTCCTTGCGTTGCGCTTTCTTCCGTTCAACCGCAGGGGAGCGCAGGAGTAGACGCACTACTTTTTTTATGGGGCTGTACTCACACAGACACATGTATGTGCCGAACGCAGGTGAAATGCAACATGCTGCGTCCCAACCTGCGTGTCTCTGAATACAACCCCCTTCAACATTATTTACTGCATTTACTCCTGCGCTCCCCTGCGGCTGAACGGAAGAAAACGCAACGCAAGGGATCACAGGCAAAAACTCCCATGTGTAAGAGCCCTTACTATGTTACATCGCTTCTCCAGGTAACATTCCTCAGTTAATTGTCACCAATTTACTAAGAGCACAGGAGTCAAGAGTCATTTCTCCAGGTTCAGGCTGATGAACTGAAATGATAAATATAGAGCAGCTACATTTGCATCTCTGTCACCTCCTCCATTCTAATATCTCACATACTGTAAGTCTACATGCCTCCCTGTTACAACTGCTCAGAATACAGTGCTTCCTAATACAGGCAGTGATGTATTCATTGGGGCAGCTGCAGAGAACTACGGCAACTCAAGAGCAGCAAATGACCCTTTATGTCTGCAAAGGGGCCCTGTATCCCGGCAAGCCCACAACTAGTGTAAAAGGGGTGGTTCACCCCTTGTTTAGTATGTTACAGAATGGCCAACTCTAAGCAACTTTACAATTGGTCTTCATTATTTTTTAAACGATTTGCCTTCTTCTTATGACTCTTTCCACATTTCAAATGGGGTTTGCCGACCCCATCTAAAAAAACAAATGCTCTGTAAGGCTACAAATTAATTGTTATTGCTACTTTTTATGACTCCTCTTTCTATTCAGACCTCTCCTATTCATATTCCAGTCTCTTATGCAAATCAATACATTTTGCTAGCTAATGTGGTCCCTAGTAACCAGAATGCTGAAATGGCAAACTGGAGAGCTGATGAATAAAAAGCTAAATAACTTAAAAACCCCAAATAATAAAAAAATGGAAACCAATTGCAAATTGTCTCAGAATATCACTCTCTGTATCATATTAAAAAAGTGAACAACCCTTTTAAAAGCATATGTAGAACAGGTATGGGACCTGTTATCCAGAATGCTCGGGACCTGGGGTTTTCCGGATAACGGATCTTTCTGTAATTTGGGTCTTCATGCCTTAAGTCTACTAGAAATTCATTTAAACATCAAATAAACCCAATAGGCTGGTTTGCTTCCAATAAGGATTAATTATATCTTAGTTGGGATCAAGTACAAGCTACTGTTTTATTATTACAGAGAAAAAGGAAATCATTTTTAAAAATTTGGATTATTTGGATAAAATGGAGTCTATGGGAGACAGCCATTCCGTAATTTGGAGCTTTCTGGATATCGGGTTTCCGGATAAGGGATCCTATACCTGTATATTGCTGGTCGGTTTATTGTACAAAAAAAAAGCTGAGCAGCATTGGCCTAGTGTTTTTCGCTGCTCTTGAATGAAGCCCTATGTAACTTGTTCATAAACGCCTCCAAATTAAATGGTTAATCTTTCCCTAACAATAACAGCCTGTGAGCAAAAGAAAAATATTTCTCTCCTTTGGGTAGAATTCCGCTGTTAAACCCCAATCTGTTTGTGTAATATTAATTAGGTGTTTTCTGCATCTCTGTTTTGTGTGATGTGTTTGGTTTCGTTAGGACAATTAAAACACATCCGATGCCTATTTCTCCCCTATCCACAACAGCTGCTGCACTATAGTCCTCATTCTGCCCTTGCATTTAAAGGATTTACAATATAAAATCTCACGTTACAATTTGTCAGATGACATTAAGATGCCTTTGAAAAGCATGTGTTTTGCTCTAGATCACTTTCTCATGTAACAGGGGGGGGCTCTCGTGGCTTTAGGATTTGATTCAGATTTGCTTTGCACAGAAATAGAGACTCTTATCAGAAATGTCAGGAAACAGCGGTAAAAGGTGGCAAAATCCAGTTCAGTTTTAGTACTGAGATTTAATTAAATGATTTAAGCTGCTCATTTGCTTTGCTCATAGTCGGAATTAAGTGAAGGGACTATATGATAAAGGTAAGAGGATCCTATTCGATATGCAAAGATAACCTGTACAGTTATGGGATGTGGAATCCGGAAACCCGTTATCCAGAATGCTTGGAATTAGGGGAAGGCCATCTCCCATAGACTACGTTTTAATCAAATAATTCAGATTTTAAAAAATGATTTCCTTTTTCTCTGTAATAATAAAACAGTAGTACTTGATCCCAACTAAGATAGAATTAATCCTCATTGGAGGCAAAACCAGCCTATTGGATTTATTTAATGTTTACATGATTTTCTAGTAGACTTAAGGTATGAAGATCCAAATTACAGACAGATCCGTTATCCTGAAAACCCCAGATCCCAAGCATTCTGGATAACAGGTCCCATGCCTGTTCTAGTTTTATGCAGAAATGATAGGGGAAAAAATACATTATCTCCCCTTTATTTCCAAACTCCTGCAAATGCCTCCCCCCCCATTGCAGCTGGTGTATATGGAGATGGGACACAGAGACTTGTATTGCATATGTTCATATACACTGCAGGGCACAGCAATGGCCATTAATTACACTAGTGTATCACTCAGGGCCCTTTTATGTAAAGAATAAATGTACTATATATATGCACAAAACTGGAAAGTCAATGAAGCAACATTTCTTGTATTTCTTACCTTATTTGACGATAGGATGTTAAGGGCATTGCCTTAAGGTGGCCAAACTCGGGCCGGCGCAGGAGTAAACACACGCCATCAAGGGGGCTGTACTCACACAGACGCATGTAAGCGCTGAACGCAGGTAAAATGCAACATGCTGCGTCTCAACCTGCGTTCAGAGCTTACATAAGTCTGTGTGAGTACAGCACCCTTGATGGCATGCGTTTACTCCTGCGCTCCCCTGCGGCTGAATGCATGAAACCGGAACGCAGGGGAGCACAGCTCAAAATGTCCGTGTGTAAGGGCCCTTAAGTTAAAAGAAAACACTCATCTCACCTTAAAGGGATACTGTGATGGGAAAAACATTTTTTTTCAAAATGAATCAGTTAACAGTGCTGCTCCAGCAGAATTCTGCACTGAAATCCATTTCTCAAAAGAGCAAACAGATTTTTTTATATTCATTTTTGAAATCTGACATGGGGCTAGACATATTGTCAATTTCCCAGCTGCCCCAGGTCATGTGACTTGTGCTCTGATAAACTTCAATCACTCTTTACTGCTGTACTGCAAGTTGGAGTGATATCACCCCCCTCCCTTTTCCCCCCCAGCAGCCAAACAAAAGAACAATGGGAAGGTAACCAGATAGCAGCTCCCTAACACAAGATAACAGCTACCTGGTAGATCTAAGAACAGCACTCAATAGTAAAAACCCATGTCTCACTGAGACACATTCAGTTACATTGAGAAGGAAAAACAGCAGCCTGCCAGAAAGCATTTTTCTCCTAAAGTGCAGGCACAAGTCACATGACCAGGGGCAGCTGGGAAACTGACAAAATATCTAGCCCCATGTCAGATTTCAAAATTGAATAATCTCTTTGCTCTTTTGAAAAATGGATTGAAAAATGGATTTCAGTTCAGAAGTCTGCTGGAGTAGCACTATTAACTGATGTGTTTTGAAAAAAACATGTTTTCTGATGACAGGATCCTTTTAAGCTGGTCATTAATTATTTGTGAGTCAGGAAAAACTGAACCCACACCTGACCCAAACCTGCAAAACCTTAACCCACAATCAACCCTAACCCATAAAATGTTGCCATTGTAGGACCCGCACTCGACCCGTACCCGCATCTTCTTGCTCTGTCCTAGGGAGTAGTGGAAGAGTGTACTGTACTTTCCCGGGCTGACCTACATCCAACCCTAACGTGCAGTGGTTGGCCAAATTTCAACCCAAACCTGCCCAACCAGTGGTCAACTTGTAGGTCACCACAGGTTTTAGGTCATCTCTACTGGTCATGCATTTCCAGAAGGCTTCAAAGTCCTCCAACGGCCTACCTTTCTATCAGAATAATCCTGTTGAGTAAGGGCTGTATTGGTGTTGATGTGGTCCTTAACCCATTGGATCACCATAAGCCCCTATTATGATCTGATCTATGGCCCAGAAACCAAACAGTCAGATCCTCCTCATTTAAAGCCTGTTGGACACAGTGTATGCCCAGCTTTACTTGCCCTGTCTTCATCTTTAACATCTAAAAATTAAGTGTCCAAATATTTCTGCCTTTGCAAAAGAAAGCAGTACATTTTGTATACGTGTATGTATTGATACCATAAGCTTCTCATCCTTGATGCAGTGACTTTTTTTGTGGCCGCACCATCTTGAAAACAAATCTTAGGTCTGTTTTATGGAGACTGTATCATGACCTGTATGATTAAATGACTAAAAGCCAATGAGCTGCTGCTGAAAAATTTAAAGTGCTTTTTCCTTTACTTAAAATACAATGTATATACATTAACTCAGAAACAGTGAGAGAGAGAGAGAGGTATCTGAGCCCCATACACAATATAAATGAAATGCATGCACTTTAGACCGCGTGGGAAGTGCTAATGTATTAAACAGTGGATTTAATAATTATTTCTGCAGCATCTGAAACAAATGACACAGCTCCTTGAGTGGGAGCCAGTAACGGCTGAAGATCTGCTAAATAACTTTTGGTTGGGTTTCTGGAAGAATTTGCTACTATCAATTTTGTTGATGAATTAAGTTAACATGTGACATCCTCTCTGGGCGCAGTGATGACTTTGGCAATGAAATGTATTTATAATTTCTCTGCAATATTCCTCACGGGCTCCATCCAATCATCACTATCATGGTACAACGATAAAAAACAAATTGAAGGTGACATCATTTCTTAGGTACCATGAAGGCAACATATTAGGAAAACACGGGAACTTCACCACTAAGCTGGCTGGTGACGGAAAATGAGAGTAATCGAAACTTAATGAGCCCCACGGGGATCCTAAAATTGATCCTTGACCTGGCAATGATTCTTTCCCAGACAGATATGTACAAATGTCTTATGATGAGACCTGATCATGAATGTTGTCTTTATTTGTAGAGACCCCATCTGCAGAAAGACACTTGTAAAAAGCTTTTTGTGATGCATACATAGTCAGGAGGGGGGATCCATAGATGTTTCAACACCTCCAATAATCAAGTTTCTTGTGGGAAATCAAGAGACAAAAGAAAAAGCTCGCTCAAATAAAAGTGATACTGTTAAGTTTCCCATGGAAAAATCTGTTTAACGCTAAAAGCTCGTAAGTGGGAAGAAGGCACAGTCAAAATGGTTTGATAGGACAATCACAGCCAGACAGCTGTAAAAATGGTATATGATTCAGATTGCTTAGGCTAGGACTACACGGCCGACATTGATGATTACACTTTACAAGTACATTAGAGGACATTATAGACAAATGGCAGCGGACCTTTTTACCCATAAAGTGGATCACCGTACCAGAGGCCACCCCTTTAGACTAGAAGAAAAGAACTTTCATTTGAAGCAACGTAGGGGGTTCTTCACAGTCAGGACAGTGAGGTTGTGGAATGCACTGCCGGGTGATGTTGTGATGCTGATTCACTTAATGCCTTTAAGAATGGCTTGGATGATTTTTTGGACAGACATAATATCAAAGGCTATTCTGATACTAAACTCTATAGTTAGTATACGTATGGGTATATAGAATTTAATTAAAAGTATGGAGGGGTGTGTGTATGGATGCTGGGTTTTCATTTGGAGGGGTTGAACTTGATGGACTTTGTCTTTTTTCAACCCAATTTAACTATGTAACTATGATGCGATCCAATGCTGGGCGCCTAAACACACGCGTCAAGTTGGATGCGACAGGAACAAGGTAAATAATGTAAAGTCGGATCGTGTTGCAACAGTGATCCGTTGCGACACGACTGTCGGATGCAAACGCTGCAAGCTGCGTCTGCATCCGACAGTCGTGTCGGACACTATCCGACGTTATATTTACTTACCTTGTTCCTGTCACATCCGACTTGACGCGTGCATTTAGTCGCCCAGCGTCGGATCTCATCAATGTCGGCCGTGTAGTCCTAGCCATAAAGAAGAAGGAAAAGGATAATCAATGGATGGTTTGTAATTATAATCGCTTACCTGAGACGCTGGGCTGGTGTTCTTGTTTGCACCGGCTTGGGGTATTTCTGTTGCAGCTCATTCGTCACCATCTTCTTCTCTTTAAGGACCTGAACTAGGGGTTGGCAGAAGATGCATGTGCCTAGGGCACAACAGTGGACAGGACAAAAGGCTTGTGCCTCTTCTTTCTGCCTACCCCTAGTCTGAGTATGTTCTGCTGCACATCCGTCACCACCTGCTCCTCAAATTTGCCTCCTCCAGTCATCAGAGGGAGTGTGTGTGTTCATTCGCTCTCTCACGGGGTTGGGTGGTTGGTTGGGGAGAGGTGACTGACTGGATTCCTAGGGTGCCCAACCAGCTTGGCCTGCCAATGCTCTCTTCAGCCCCAGTCTGTGTGCACATTTGCTTTTCACTCTACCTTGCATGGGCACTGGCCAGGGGCTGAAGATAAGAATGAAAAAGAAGATGGTCCTATTGATCCCCAGTAATTTTATCTTCTCCTTTAAGCCACACACTTAGAGGCCAATTTATTAGGGATGTACTCAATCACTATTTTGAGGATTTGGCTGAACCCTGAATCTTTCAGGAAGAATTCAGCCAAACCCCAAACTGAATCCAAACCATAATTTGCATATGCAAATTAGGGAATAGAAGGAGGAAAGAAAGTCTGTGCGGCACGGAGACAGAAAATATTATTATATCACCTTTAAATTAACCTTTAGCTTGTTATAGAATGGGCAATTCTAAGCAACTTTTCAATTTGCCTTAATTTTTTTATAGTTTTGGAATTATTCACCTTCTGACTCTTTCCAGCTTTTAAATGGGGGTCACTGACCCCATCTAAACACAAATGCTCTGTAAAGCTACAAATGTATTGTTATTGCTACTTATTACTCATCTTTCTTTTTAGACCCTCTGCTATTCATATTCAAATCAATACATGGTACAATTTGGACGCTACCAACCAGATTGCTGAAACTGCAAACTGAAGAACTGCTGAATAAAAAGAGAAATAACTCAAAAACCACAAATAATAAAAAAATGAAAACCAATTGCAAATAGTCTCAGAATATCATTATACTTGTAGTTAATGTAAATGTGAATAACCCCTTTAATCACGTGTCCTAAGCCAAGCGATTTTAAGGGTTCAGATTTGGTTGAACAGGCTCTTGGATTTGGCAATTGCAACCAGTGCTCATTCCTACAGTCAGCAGCAGACCCATCTGACAATATGACTAAAACTGGCCATAGACTCAAAGATCCACTCGCTTTCCCTGATATGCCACTAACGGCATGGCTTTATCGGGGGTAATTCGAACCGTATGGCCGAACGATCGAATTACGATACGCCAAGGGACTCCAACGGGAAGGTCAGTTAAAAATCAAACCTTCCCGATCTATATCGTGGCCAGATATCGATCGGGAAGACCCGTCAGAAGTTATATCAAGGGCAGATAAACTGTCAAATTGGTCCAAACGACCGATATCGGCAACATTATCTTTTATCATTACCTTTAGCCTTCCTCAGGCTGCACCACCTTCACAGATGGCAAGGGCCATATTAAACTTTAAAAATCGGGAATTCCTAGCTGCCCCAATGTGACTACGATACTTTTTTATAAATATGTTTCCCCTAAGCTTTGCAAACCGTTGATAGATTGGAATCGGTCCAACCTTATCCGATAAAAAATATAGGGTGGAGACCGTATATTCAGTAGCAAAATTCAAACTTCATTTTTCAAGCCTGTTCCAGGCCGTAAAAATGAGGCTGTAAAATTGTTGGGGCATGAACAGAATTCTATAAGCTTTATAAATAAAAGCTGTCTTGTCTGCTGCTTTGTGCCAAAAGCCACGCTACATTTTACTAGAGCTCTTATTTTGGAAGCCAGAAAGGTTTCATTGGAAATATCCCGCCTATGAGGAGTTAACAAGTACATTATCCTTCTACTAATGGAAAGTTAAAAATGTCAGAGCAGATTGACCCCGATGGCGAGTTAAAGTGTCCCAGGGCACGGACCTTGCTGAAGAATGTGCCACGGATTAACCTTGCTCCACTTGTCCCATTTGGCTTAAAGACCTATTAGGTTCGATTTCTCTTTGCCTCTAAAACCCCCAGATGAAATATGTTACACGATAGCAGTTCTTCAGTTTGGATATTTTAGAAAATTTTGTGCCAGACGTGTTGGGGAGGAGGGTGGGAGAAAATAATTTTGCTTTAAGGCACAATTTAATATAATCCCTTTAGCAGACTACATCGCTCTGCTCAGCTTGCTAAACACAGGCAGGTCAGCTACACAGTTGCCTAGAGAGAAATGTAAATTAACACAATGATTTTGCACAGGGAACTAGTGGGGAACCCGGCTTCAGCTTTCGCCTCCTTATTCTAGGAATTTTATATCAAGTTTGCTGCTTTTCAAATTCCTGCATGTACAAGCATCCAATGCGTACATTTAATACAGCTGAAAATGCATGATATAACCGTGGCAGAAAAAGATATCACAGACCATTATATTATATAAAAAAATGTGTTTGAGTTGTATAATGCATTGTAAAATTGCATGTTCAAATAGTACAGTTATTTGATGGTTACAAGTATTCATTAATAATGTCCTTATACAGGTAAGGGACCTGTTATCCAGAATGCTCAGGACCTGGGGTATTCCAGATAAGAGATATTTCCATAATTTGGATTTTCATGGCCATTGCTGTACCCTGCAGTGTGCAGTAGGATATGCAATACAAGTCTCTGTGTTCCATTTCCATATACACCAGATACATCGGGGGGGGGGTCTCATCACCAGAATGGTCAGTGCCTGAGGTCTTTCCTTAATTTGGATCTTCATAGCCATTGCTGTGCCCTGCAGTGTGCAGTGGGATATGCAATACAAGTCTCTGTGTCCCATCTCCATATACACACCGGCTACACATGGGGAGGTGTCAGCTCCATGCAGTTATGAGAACATTTGCAGGAGTTTAGAAGTACAGAGGAGTATATTGGCAGCAGTTTTTTCATTATAATAAATATAGGATGATACATTGTGATTCCACTCTTGTTTCTCTACATAGCATGACTGATGGAAGCCATGTAATGGGACGGGGTAGTATAGACTGTATATAGGCTTTACATGTTGGAATTGGTTTCTGAGAGCTAAAGGGGTCTTCAACCAGATTATGTAACTTGTGCATTACATTGAGAATGAAAATATGTGTATATAAGGTAGGGATGCACCGAATTCACTATTTTGGAAACCTTGGCGAAAGATTCGGCCAAATACCAAGACCAAATCCTAATTTGCATATGCAAATTAAAGGTAGGAAGGGGGAAACATTTTTTACTTGTCTTTCGACAAAAAGTCACGTGATTTTCCTCCCCACCCCTAATTCGCATATGCAAATTCGGATTTGGTTCGGCCAGGCAGAAGGATTTGGCCTTATCCAAATCATGCTGAAAAAGGCAGAATCCCAAACCGAATCCTGGATTCAGTGCATCCCTAATATAAACACATTCAGAGTCTGAAGCAGAGCATTTGAATTTTGTTGTATATTACAGGATACAGTAATTGTGAATTATTTCTTTCCCTGTTACATTTACAACAATGCTGTACTACTGGCACATTATTGAGCAGAACAAACTCTGAGGGTGCAGTCATCGAGCTGGTGGACATAGAGCCTTCTGCACTCATTATTTGTGAATTATTTCTCTTGCAAAGGGCCTGAGCAGTGATCCCCAATCAGTGACTCCAGAGCAACATGTTACTCACCAACCTTTTGGATGTTGCTCCCAGTGGCCTCAAAGCAGGAGCTTATTTTTGAATTCCAGGCTTGGAGGCAAGTTTTGTTTGCATAAAAACCAAGTGTAATGCCAAACAGAGTCTCCTGTAGGCTGCCAGTCAACATGGGGCTTTCTTTCATGCTTGTCTTGCTCCCCAACTCTTTTTACATTTAAATGTGGCTCAGGTGTATAAAGGTTGGCGACCCCTGGGCCTGAGGGGGGCACTGTAGATACTCTATCTGTATAGTGCCTGTGAGTGACACCAGGGGTTCCTTATGATGTATAGTGCCTGTGGTTATTACCAGGGGTATATTCTGTATGGTGCCACTGTCGGTACCTTATCTATATAATGCCTATGGGTGGCACCTGGGTTCCCCATGTGTAGAGTGGCAGTAGGGGTTCTTTATCTGCCCTGACAGATAGGAAACACGACTTTGTCAATATATGTATCCTTTTTACATGCTCTGCAGCCCCTTGATAAAAAAACAGAAGCATTAATTAATTACAATTTCTGCTCCCATATCCTCTTCAATCACCATGATTTGTTTTTAATATACCAGGAAAGTACACAGTGCTTTAAAATAATATTAAAACACAAGGGGGTGGGTGACTTAGCAATAAATTAACAAACACTGCTTTGAGAATTAGAAGCCGTATATCCTGTCCAATCTGTAGTTATTTAATGCAAAACAAAGACCTCCTAATACGACTTCAATGGCCATAATCTCGCTTTGTTTTTCATACATTTACTTCAGAGGCAAACAAATGTGAGAAGAGTGTGCTGCCTCTTCTGATTCTAGCTTACCCTGTGTGTCCCACATGTGCTCATGGGATAAGGTTACAAGAAAATGAAGCTTGATGCAGTGATTGTACGTCATTGAAATGCAATCAGTGTGCAGCCCAGCAATTTGCATTAATTATCAGTGCCCCTGATTTTTCACATGATCTTGTAACCTTATCATGGGAGGAATTGACAGATTCCATTTTCCATCTTTGATCCAGCAGTGTACTGGGGGCCCCTCTTGGAAAATGTCAATCAGTTTGGTGAAAAAAGCATCCAACCAGCTTTACTGGCAACCCTTGTTACAGCACAAAACAAATTATAGGGCTGATTTACTAAAGAAGAGAAAATGCAAAACCGTGACATGAAACATTCTTTCCAAAAATTAGGAGTCATTTAGTTAGATCCCTCTGGGCAGAACTGCAAGAACACTAACGGGTGCAAAAGTCTGTGCCTTAGTTCTCATTCATAGAACACTTCTGTCTGGGGTCTGGCTATGCTCTGCACATCGCAATGGATAAAATTGCGCCAAATAAATAAAAGAAGACATAATTCTAAGCAACTTTCCAATATAGATTTATTAAACATGTTCAGTGCTCTTCAAGTTATTTGTAAAAACAAATGCTGAAAGCTGCATTTGCTTAACTCCTGCCTTTTACTTAATCCCTTGCCTTGTCTTACATTATATCAACAGTCTGAGACACCAGGACAGAGAATAGAAAGGGACAGACACTGCTTTCAATGGTAAAACATAAAACTGACAGATTGGCACTGCACCAGGCCTGGACTGGCAATCTGTGAGTTTTGGCAAATGCCAGAGGGGCTGCTGTAAGATGCCATAGACAGTCACTGTGGAGTGGGCTGGTAAAGGACTGCTTTGAATCCCAGTCCAGATCTGTATGTGCTGCATGAAGTGCCATTTGACTATGAAACAACTAATTGAGTTTATAGCTTTAATCTTCCCAAACCAAAACATCACCCTCTGCCTGTGCTGCACCACTACTGGAACTCCCAGCACCCCTAGTGTGTAAAGGATCAAATGAATGTCTTCTCTGTATAATGCAGGTTTTTTCTTTCACATGTGTGTGTCCATCTCATGCTATTGCCACACGTGATGTTTATTGGCTTCAACCCACTTATGTCTCTGCAATGAGAGGGCACTGGTTCAGCCTGGGTAAATATACACAGAATGGGTTTCAGCACAAATGTATGTTTTCAATCCAAAATCTGCTCTGTGTGTCTGCACCCAGGCCAACACTGTGCCTGTCAATGAAGAGGCAAAAGTGATTGGGTTCCAGCAGGTCAGTTGTTTCTCACTAGTCTGAGACTGTAAGTGCAAGTGTGTGAGTCAATGCAAGTGTGTAAGTAAGAAAAACTATAGTTACTGACCATTGTATCTGATGCACTGATTCACCTGCTAATATGTGTGTGCCCAAGGCTTGATTTGCTTGTAAAGTGGATAAAGATGGCCACATTGGCTCAGAGTTATGACTCATATTATTTCCTCTGCACCGCATTTCTTTTCACCATAAGGCTATTTAACATTTTAGCTGATCAATAGTTCTCTCTTTCAAGTGTATTAACAATTCCATTCCTAGATTTGTGTTTGCCATGACAATATTTGTAAACATTTTGCTTGTGATGCTTTTAGCTACTTGCCCCACACTGAAAAATTTTCTGTGGACGCCCATGTTGCTTAGAATTATGTTTTCTTTTATAAGGCAAAAATAACATACTGTACATGCCACAACTGCCCACCTCTTATGAATACAGGGGATTGCACCCCTTCTTTTGCATTTGATACCCTCCCATGCTCATAATTAATGCCCTGTATTGTCTTAAATGCAGTTAGGTGCAGAATTTGCACTAGATATCAGAATCATTAATATTTTCAGCATTTCGTTTCACCTGCAAGAGAAGGTTTGGCATGATAGCTGAACATTGAAGTACTCTCAGCCCTTTAATTAAGTGGCAGGGCCAGATTTATTCATAGGGCACCCCTAGCTTCCCCTCCCCTTCCCAGCACCCCCTTCACATGCATTTGAACGCATGCTTAAAGGGATACTGTCATGGGAAAAAAACATTTTTCAAAATGAATCAGTTAATAGTGCTGCTTCAGCAGAATTCTGCACTGAAATCCATTTCTCAAAAGAGCAAACTGATTTTTTTATATTCAATTTTGAAATCTGACATGGGGCTAGACATTTTGTCAATTTCCCAGCTGCCCCTGGTCATGTGACTTGTGCCTGCACTTTAGGAGAGAAATGCTTTCTGGCAGGCTGCTGTTTTTCCTTCTCAATGTAACTGAATGTGTCTCAGTGGGACATGTGTTTTTACTATTGAGTGTTGTTCTTAGATCTACCAGGCAGTTGTTATCTTGTGTTAGGGAGCTGCTATCTGGTTACCTTCCCATTGTTCTTTTGTTTGGCTGCTGGGGGAGAAAGGGAGGGGGGTGATATCACTCCAACTTACAGTACAGCAGTAAAGAGTGATTGAAGTTTAGCACAAGTCACATGACTTGGGACAGCTGGGAAATGTCTAGCCTCATGTCAGATTTCAAAATTGAATATAAAAAATTCTGTTTGCTCTTTTGAGAAATGGATTTCAGTGCAGAATTCTGCTGGAGCAGCACTATTAACTGATTTATTTTGAAAAATTTTTTTTTTCCCATGACAGTATCCTTTTAAGTCTTATCTCATTGGATCAGAACAGAAATTTGTCCCATTGCATGCCACCCATAAAACTCTGATGCCCTAGGCCTTTGCCTTTGTGACCTTTCCAAAAATTCAGGCCTGTTGAGTGGGATTTTTCTTGGGCATCTATATTTCCAACATTGGAGCCCTGTAGTTTCAGGCAAGGCTGTACTGGACGGCAACCTGTGTCTTTGTCTCATGCCCCAAAATAGATGTGACTGGCGTGCAGTGCTAGTATAAATCGGCAAAGTAGACATAAGTTTGTTCTGTTTGACATTTTTAATGGCTGCAATAGGGCTACCATATTTACACTAAATGCTGCATCTAGTAATCATAAATGAGCCCTTATAGTATTTTCTACTTTACTTAACATTTCAGATATTAATATTATGACATAGTTCACATTTACATTACCATACAGTGGATTTTTTTTTTCTTGTTACCCCTTGGCTGATATGAACATTATAAAGGATAAAGGGGAATGTCAAACACACACAGGTCTCTGTTTTATAACACTTCAGTATTATTGAAAGGATTTCTGGTTTGGCCATCAGTCCTTATTGATAAATGCCTTGTTACAGAATGATTTGGCGAGTAAAGCCCGGCTTAGCCCCAGGTGTGCAGGAGCAGCCCCAAATAAATGGCTTCCAGATGATTCGGTAAATAAGGAAAAGCATTTGCATTTCTGTGCATGAGAATTATTATTTTTATAGCTCAGTCAATTTGTTTCAGGCTGTTTCTGATAAAGAGCTCGCTGCCCCTTCACTGGGTCCTGTGAGTGTTCATTCGGCCCATGTAACCCTACTTGGATAATATTACCTCCTAAAAATGGAATATTATTCACACTTGTATTCTGGGGGAAAAAATGGTGTAAAAATCAGTATGAAAAATGCTCCTTCCGTTTTTATTTTTCCTGTACAGGTAGTAGCGTTGCCAGATGTGTAGATGGATTTTATTTAAGCCAGTCTTATGGGAGCAAACCATTTGGAAATGATGATTTTTAGAAAGAAAAAAAGCAAAGCCTTTGGGTACCAATTACAGATGCTATGTGGCTGCGTATGGCAAATTTATTTGTATAGAATAAACATTTTCCTGAATAAATGTTTTCTGGTTATACATTTTAGACACACTGTGAGATGAACAAAAAAAGATGTATATTTTACTTTAATTTAACTGTTTAAAGTAACAGCCCGAGGCTCCCTACCTCCCTACCTGGAGAAATGCGCCAACTATCAATCCACAAGGTGCCCCCTTTTTCCCAGTTCTGCCCCCGGATTTGACCTTTATTTTTGGCGGCAGACAGGGGAAAAGTGTTTTTTATATATATATATAATGTTCCCAGAGGAGTCCCCCCTAAAGCTTCTATCCTAGTTATGGGCCCTAAATACCTATAGTCCTACCAGAGAGCTGCCAGATGATGGACAGAAGTGTTCTCTGAATGAGCCCTATGGATTTTGCTCCCTTAATACTCTTGGACTTCTGTCCTAGGTTTTTGTAAGTGACATCTATAGTGTTTCTCTGCCATTGAACTGCTAGAGGCCAGTGGCACTTTTATTTGAGACATGGCGGGAGAAGAGAAGTCTTCTTTTTTTTGTTTTTTTGACTATCACCCAGCCTAGGCGATAAAAATCATCCTAAAATTCTAGGGCTATAGGAACTTGAGGGCCTGTGACTTGGGTGGCAGCTTTAGGTCCCTATATTAAAAAAAAAGTGTTTCACCTGTCTGCTGCCAGAAACCAAGGTCAAACTTGGTGGCAGGACCGGGAAAAGTTCCTAGGGGGTGCCAAACAAAGGATATGATTGGCTATTCAGTTGCCCTATGAGGACTGGCAGCCTAGAAGGGGGCACTGATTTTTATGCAATTAAAACTAGCCTCCGAACCAGGAATTCAAAAATAAGCACCTGCTTTGAGGAGCAACATCCAAGGGGTTGGTGAGCAACATTTTGCTCTCGGGTCACTGGTTGGCGATCACTGCACTAAGGGTTATGTCACAGAGACACTAATAGCTACTTGTAGCACATTTTTCCCATGAATTGAGATTTTTTATATTATCTACTCATTTTCTTGCTTTTACCTCCATTCTTGCCTGACTATCTTGGGAGCTCAACCATTTCTTGCATGAAATAATTTGTGGAGAGTGAAGAGTTCTGTAGTTGGGGAAGTAAATCCTATGGGAACCTTACAAAGGTGGAGAAGGATTTTCTTCTCCAGAGTGGGAGTTCTTTTGGAATCTCCGTTACTCTACCTGCTTGTTGACAGAGATTTGGACTAATTTGCTCATAAAGCAGGTGATTTGTGTAGCCCCAGGGCCTGTAGGGTTTTAAGGCATCTTCTTTTCAGCAGACGATAGGGATTGAACTGGTAGCAGTGGTGTCAGAGTGTTGAAACCAAAGATAATTTTGCTGTGTGAGGCTTCGGTTGGTTTTGGATGTCAAATCGGTTGTAAATTGGAATACAGAATGCTTATTGTACGAAAGAAGAACATTTTACAGACGAGAATCATTTCATATAATGGATTTTTCAAACACATTTTTTGACATCTGCAATACATATTAAGTATTGAACTGGGGCTCTTTCCAAGAATTGCAGCCCGGGCTTGGTCTAAATCTGGTTCACAGCTGTCACTTTTGAAAGACACGTATAATTTGCAACCTTACAGTAGCTGACTGGCTTTCTCCTTCCTTTCCAGAGTGTCTCCGCTGCAGAAATCTGAAATAGTAGACATGGTAAAGAAACATGTGAATGCCATCACGCTGGCTATTGGAGATGGTGCCAACGATGTAGGAATGATCCAGACCGCACACGTAGGAGTTGGGATCAGTGGGAACGAGGGCATGCAAGCAACCAACAACTCCGATTACGCCATAGCTCAGGTCAGAAGCACAAAAGAGCAGCTGCTTTATAATTGCGATAGTGGGATCAGCTGCCTGCCACCAAAAGCCCTTTTTGCACAGTCACTGTGTGGATATCTTATTGACGCCACCATATATTCCAACGCCTTCAGTCCATTAGGAATGCATATTATTTGCTTTTTTTTTAATGCCTTTCCTGGGACTTTGCCTCTGCAGACAAAGCAACTGTGTCTAAATATACTTTAATATGTCTCCATCAGGCATGTTAAACTGGTGTGTCATTGGACACGTGTAACCGTCTCCTTCTTTGTGGCCCCCAGAACCTTTTGATGTCTCAAATTAAATGTGGCCCCAAATTTGTTTTCTTCTCTGACAATTATTTTCTTTTTTCTGTAGCAATCGAGTTACTGTTTTTGTTTGGAAATTTGGTTAAAGGGGAACTATCTCGAAAATAAAATTTGAATATAAACTTCGTCATACTGAAATAAGAAACTTTCTAAAAACAGTCAATTAAAAATTCTTTACCGTTTCTGAATTAAGAAAGTTTATCTTGACTATTCCTCTCTCAGCATCTCTTTCTCTTCATTCTCTCATCATGCAGCAGTTGGGTGTCAGATATTCATTGACAGTTAGATCCAATGTAACTTATAGAGGGCTCCTTTTGCCTAGAAGATGTATTAGAGCTCACTCTTTTAAAATTACCAAACATCATGTCTCTCTACATGCAGAATTTGTGCAAAAGGCAGTTATTTTGTTAGATTTTGTTTTTACAGGAATCAGTTATTTGAGTGAGCTCTAATTCATCTGCTAGGAAAGGAAGCCCCCCTATAACATATATTGGTTCATTCATCTGAATGAAGACATAATGAAGAGAAATAGATGTTGAGAGAGGCATAGTTGAGAAAGGAAACTTGATTCTTTTAGAAACCATGCAGCATTTTTAATTGATTGTATTTAGAAAGTTTCTTACTTCAGCATGAGGAAGCATATATTAGATTTTCATTTTCACAATAGTTCCCCTTTAAAAAGAAGACACCATCAACATAAATGTAGCTCATGTTCTGAAGGTTATTTGAGCAATAAAAGAGTTCATCTTAAGGTTAACTTTTAGGGGGTTATTTGCTATACTCCGAATGCAAAAATCACGAAACATTTGTGATTTTCTTTTATAAAATCAGACTTTTTTAAAAAAATCACAGATTTTTCAGAATTTATTAAACCCCAAATCAAGTCCAAATCTGAAAATCCGACATCTCAGACCTGTCGAGGTTGCATATAAGTCAATGGGAAAAGTCCCAATGATCTTTTGATGTGTGCTGGGTTTTGTGCAATACCCTGAAGTTTTCGGGTGAAAATTCCGGAAAAATCGGATGAAAAAAATCAGAAAAAAACCATGAAAATCAAATTTCTTACCGTAAATCAAATTTTTGGGAAAATGTACTGTAATAATAAATCAGCGTAAAAAACCCAAGCTGATTTGATCGGTGTTTGTAGCAGAAAATATTGGAATAAATTCAGACTTTCTCTGATTCTGATAAATAACCCCCTTAGTATGATGCAATTGGTTTTCATTTTTTTATTATTGTGGTATTTGAGTTATTCAACTTTTTATTTAGTAGCTACAGTTATAGGCATCGGCTTCTCTGATTGGAGAACTCCGTCTCTTTTTCCAGGTACTTGGCTTTTAAATAGAAGTGTATTTCAACTCAGATAATTGGTTTACTAGTACCTGTAAATAGGCACAAATAAGTTGCTTTATTAACTAACAATACCATGTGCTGAGTACGCTGGTCATCATGATATATACAAACAGTAGTCTATATTCCATCATAGTAGAAACACATGAACAGGTTGGGAACTAAAGCTTTAGGGCTCGGAGATTGGAAGGGAAGAACCGTTAGACAACTATGGAAAAATACACACACGTGTTCTCTATCACTAATGTCCATGCATGTGTAATATTGTATAGCTTGACTTCTGTCAAGGTTAATAAGCTTTTACAAATATTTATACCTTATAGTGTAGTCTCCCATGGATTATTTGATGTTTAAGCGCTAGGTTACAAGCTCAGCACTTGCTGTTCTGAAGTTGCATTTGTTAATCTGTTGACTCGTGTATATTTGATACTTAAGATTCATGAAATGTTTCTGTTTTCAGTTTTGCTACTTGGAGAAGCTGCTACTCGTGCACGGAGCTTGGAGCTACAATCGAGTGACCAAGTGCATTCTATACTGTTTTTACAAGAATGTGGTTCTCTACATCATTGAGGTAAGATTAAATGTATGAAAACCCACCATTGCGATCATATGAGTAATGGCGGCCATCCTTATGGGGACCTCCAAAGTGTTTGCCTTTTGATGGAGCCAAGTAAAACACACAAGTGACACAGACATTTATCAAGTGGTGAATTTCCTTCACATCATTTACACACCAATCTCTAAAAATGGCTCAGCTTTCTCTGCTCACGGAGTATCTCGAACAATATACACCGAGCAAGAAATCCATTAAGTGTCAAAAGACAGCTGCCATAATATTCAAAAGGCACATGTTTCGAGCTTCTAAGTACTTGCGAGAGACCTTCCCAGCTCTTTATATTTCAACTTCAAACACTTTGCATAGCTCGCTCTTGGCTGGTATGGAGCACTGCAGCTATGCTTTTTATTCTACACACAAGGTAAATCCTTGGCTAAATCCTCCTCTCCAGCTCACAGCTCCTATATACAGCTGGAGAAACTTCTCAGCTTTGATATTTATATAACTAAAGAAATGACACTGGTGACCTTTCTGTCTTGAAGAGCTTTAGGGAGAGCCGTGATATTTTCGTCATGTAGTCCACAACTTCCAAAGATTGTCATGAAGGAAAGTATTCCTAAAGTAATGTGCTGCATGAAACACCATACATACAATACTTTAATGATATATATGTGTGTATGTGTGTGTACAGATACATAGATAAATGCTTGTCTGTGTGTGTGTTTCTTGTTGTTCATTAGTGTTGCATAAGGAAATGATGAAGGTCTTGGACTAAAGGTTCTAAACCTCTCAAGCTTATCACATGAAGTACATTTGCTCTGTAGCAAAGCTGCAAGGGGAAGCGTTATGTTTGCCACTAAGCACAGTATATTTACAAATACAAGTATGGAACCTGTTATTCAGAAACCTGTTATCTAGAATGTTCCAAATTACAGGAAGTCCGTCTCCCACAGACTCCATTGTATCCAGATAATCCAAATTTTTAAAATGATTTCCTTTTTCTCTGTACAGGTATGGGAGCTGTTATCCAGAATGTTTGGGACCTGGGGTTTTCTGGATAACGGATCTTTCCGTAATTTGGGTCCTAGAAATTCATTTAAACATTAAATAATTAAATATTAATTATATCTTAGTTGGGATCAAGTACAAGCTACTGTTTTATTATTACAGAGAAAAAATAAATCATTTTAAAAAATTTGGATTATTTCTGGATATCGGGTTTCCGGATAAGGGATCCTATACCTGTAATAATAAAACAGTACCTTGTACTTGATCCCAACTAAGATATAATTCATCCTTATTGTAAGCAAAACCAGCCTATTCGATTTATTTATGATGACATGATTTTCACTTACCTATTGAAGTCCAAATGCCAAAAAAATCACGAGTTTTTTTTTACTATCAAATCTGATTTATTTTTTTTTGTGGGAAAAAAACAAAAATGTTTCGGGATTCATTATACCCCGAGGGTATAAAAAGTCAGAATCTCAGACCTGCCGAGGTTGTATATAAGTCATTTGGAGAAGTCCCGAAGATATCCTGATCTGCGTTGGGTTTTGTGCAATAATCCAAAGTTTTTGTGGTTTTCAGGCAAAAATTGGTTTTCGGGTGGAAAATCTGCAAAATTCTTACGGTTCGAATTTTTCATGATTTTTCAAGGAATTTTACCTGTGCGGATTTGGTCGGAATCGTTTTCAGAAAATACTCATATATTTTCGGATTTTGATAAATAACCCCCTAAAGATATGAAGATCCAAATTACAGAAAGAGGCATTATACGGAAAACCGCAGATCCCGAGCATTCTTGATAACAGTCCCATCCCTGTAGTAAGCAAAGTTTTGAGAACGTGGCACATGTTGGCAAATTAAAGTAGAATGTTAGGCATATTACTGGTGGGGGGGGCACGCCACAGCATTTATTTTAGAGTGTTTCCCTACTTCAAATAAACTCTCGTTCTTAATATATTGTTTTTTTACAATTAAAATATTAAAAATGGTAAAAGAAAAACAAAAAAACAAGCGAGAGCAGTAAGAAAAAGGAATTGATGCTATTTGAAAACAATAAGATTTGTGATGGTGAACTGATCCTTTAACACTGAATTGACATGACGTAGACTTTAGAAAATCTAAAATGTTATTATATTTTTAGAATAACTGTTATGTTTTTAAATCATATTTACCTTCTTAAATCCATAGCAGAGGTACAGCTTAGCGCAGTGGGATATTATAGTAGTATATTTCTTGTAACAGGAAGCACAACGCTTCCAGAAGAAAGATCATATCAAAACATTGTTGAGTTTCTTATAAAGAAAATAAATGGAATCTACAATTTTGTTATTAGGTGTCTGCCTTTGCTTTTTTTTTTTTTTTCTTGTTGAGACTAGTGAACCGATAGGCCTGATTTAATTTCCATACGTCCCTTTATCCTGGCTTTTCCCCAAAACATTATGATGTGCTTATACTTACGGCAGAAGCAGGAGAGTTCTTTCTTTGGTATATGGCTAAACAGACAAGTAGATATTCTGCATCTCATCGAATGTCTTGGTATATGGACATAACCAGGACTAATAAAGGCGCCCATACACGGGCCGATAAAAGCTGCCGACAGACCAAGTCGGTAGCTTTTGGCCCGTTTGCGGGGCCATCCAACGGGCTTTCCCGATCTATATCTGTCCGAAAGTCGGGCAGATCTCGATTGGAAAGGTTAAAAAATCCCGTCGGATTGCGGCTGCATTTGATCCTATCATTGGGCACTAAGGCCCATGATCAGATCAGCCCGATATCGCCCACTTCAATGTGAGCATATTGGGATGGATCCACTCGTTAGATCTCTATGTCCGCTCATCAGATCTCAACGTCTATGGCCGTAAGGCCTAAGACTTAACTGTAGTGTTACCTATACTAACTGAAAGTTATATATGATATATAGGATTAATACATATATATTCTATTATAATTCTTGAACTGGAAAATCACTAGAATTTATATGAAACCTGGTTGCTTTTTTTCAAATTCTGAAGACATCACATGAAGGCTCAGGTCAGACTCATGTAGGTGACATATAGAGGTCTATTTACCAAAATTCCTATTAGTGTCATTTTAGAGGTTTTTCCTACTTCAAATAAACACAGTCAAAATTGTAAAATTTACTAACTGGTGTAGAGGACAATTCATTAGCGAAAGAGACCGTTGCTAGAGCAGTTTCGCACCCTATCGCCAGGCAAGTTTTTGCTCAGGCGAACAATCGTTACTCTGCAAATTCATTAAAGTGCGAATTTTACGTTACCTCTTTCAACATAGTTTCCTTCGACCTAGTTATACCTGGGGAACTGATAAGATGAAGCTACATCCTTTATTGGTGTTTTAGCTGGTTGTTAGTAATTCATTAATCAATGTTAAATTAATTGTTTATGAGTTAGAAATTACCTAATAGACACAATATTTAAAAGGAAAATTAATAGTGTCTTAGTTTTACCCTATTTAATGCTAATTTATTGAGGTTAAGCACTAGCACTTTGTGGGATGAATTATTAAGGGGGGAACCTATAGATACTGGATCACGAGACCAAATGGTTTAATTGAAATCAAATCACACAGTGATAATATCTAACTTTTTGTATTTTTTCTGATTAAGAAGACGCCAGATACTTTCCTTCTTTTCTCCTATACAAAAGAAAATTGTTAACACACAAATTCTAAATAGTTAGGACTTTTGAAGACAATACCACTTTAAAATATGAAAAAACGCCAGCGTTTTTTTTTTTAGAACTTTTATGACTTTTCGTCATACAGGATATGATGTCACTGATATAAGATTGACAAGGATGTAGCTTCATCTTATCAGTACAAAAATTGAATACTGACGGAAGTCAGATCCCCTCTTTTTAGTTAATTTTATATATCTGAAGTTAGATCATTCCTTTTTTATTGAAACAATTTTCTTTTACCAATTTGAGGGGCATGCCACATTTGTTTGAGGCTGGGCTCATATCTAGGGCATTAGAGGATCTCTTCTGTTTTTATTTTATTTTGCTTCCTTGGACATTTGTAATAAAAAGCGGCCACTTCAAGCATTTGCACCAACATCTCTAATAAAGACGTCCATACGACCTATATGTGCCCGCCCTATTCAAATTGACCTAAGCATAAGAGTACTAACGACATTTTGCTAGGCAGGATTGAACGCTAGTGAAAGATCTCTATGAAATGCTTGCACTGACAAATTAACGTTAGTCAAATTTCACCAGCGTTTGGCTACAGAGATGGAACGGAGCATTTGCTCGTGAAAATTCGTCCTTTAGTGAATTACCCCCATGGGAGCTGCGCTGCTCCTATAGGACCGTTATAAATCAATTCTGATTTTTAAAGGTTTTCGGATTTTTTAGAGGTTTTCGAAGTATTGGGATTTTTAAGTGCATCATTCAGTGTCATTTTCCGTTAATACTTTTTTATTCTTATTTTTTAATACATTTCAGGACATTCGTAGTTCTAGGGAGTTATTTATTAAACCTGAATGCAAAAATCATGGAAAATTCGTGATTTTTTTTTAAATAAAATCTGACTTTTAAAAAAAATCACAAATTTTTGGAATTTATTAAACCCCGAGGATGGAAGAGTCTGAATCTGAAAATCCGGCATCTCAGACCTGTCGAGGTTGCATATAAGTCAATGGAAAATGTCCCAATGATTTTTTGACGTGCGCTGGGTTTTGTGCAATACTCCGAAGTATTTTGAGTATTCAGGTGAAAATTATGGAAAAATCTTGAAAATCGGATGAAAAAATCCAAAAAAAAATTAGTGAAAATCGGATTTTGTTTTTCCTGCAAAGCAAATTTTTGTGAAAATGTAATAATAAATAAGCGTTAAAAACCCGAGCGGATTTGATCGTAGTTTGTAGCAGAAAAAATCGAGATAAATTCTGACTTTGATAAATAACCCACTTAGAGTCTGTACCAACATATGCCTGAGATGTTTCCGTGCTCTGCTGTTTTTTTGCATCACCATAATACATACTTAGTTTAATATATTGCAAGGAATGTCATTGTAACATTTCTGTCTGTTTTTAAGCAGCCCCTAAGAATATTAGTGAAGCATCTAATGAATTTTGCCAAGAAGCTGGCCCTTACCCAAACATGTTTTAACTTCTCATGGATTTTCTGGTCTTGTCAAGTGTGAAATTGTTGCAATGTCTGCTTGGGTCTGACTTGAGATGTTCATCTGAGGGGATATGGCCACAGTTGACCTCACATGTTTTGAAAAGATACTTTCAAAGTTCATCTTGACAATGATTTTTTTTACCTATCTTTGGAAAATGTATTGATTGGTGAATTTAGCAGTGTGACTTCATATATTATACTTTTTTAATACTTTTTGGCATTTGGACATTCCTATCCGTAGCTCAGTTTTCTGCATCAAGAAAATAACTAATAATTTCACCCTAGTTCAACCAACCTTCCTACTATTTGGCTAAAAATCACTGCAGTTGTTTGCATCAAGAATTGCCACGTGTAGGGTAAAAGAAAAATAAATGTATAAAACACAGAAGTCATTGGAGAAACATTGATACAAACATCCACATTTGTTTTGGTGTGTCTGTTGTGCCTTAATGAAAATACATGACCATTACCATTTTTAATGTTTTGTTGCATTCCCATTGTAAAGCCACAACGGTCTGACCAACAGATACAATGCTGAAATATTTTCTTTCTGGTAACGGTATGGGGCCTGGGGTTTTTCCATAATTGGATCTTCATACCTTAACTCTACTAAAAAATCATATAAACATTAAATAAACCCAATAGACTGACTTTGCTTGCAATAAGGATTAATTATATCTTAGTTTGGATCAAGTACAAGGTACTTTTTATTATTACAGAGAAAAAGAACATAATTCAAAGAAAATTTGGATTATTTGGATAAAACGGAGTCTATCGGAGTTGGTCTTTCTGTAATTCAGAGATTTGTGGATAACAGGTTTCCAGATAATGGATCCCATACCTGTATTCTCTTTTCTCTCTTTGCCTCTGTTTCTCTCTTTCAAACATACTGTACCAGTTTCTCTTTAGCAATTGGATAATTTCTCCCTAGCTTCATCCTGACACTAATCATTCCATCAGCTTCAATAAATTCACATTCTCACCCATTTATAGAATGTATGCCTTAAACTCTTGAGCTTGCCTTTGGGGTCACATACCCTTGATGCCTTGTGCAGTATGGAATGAGTTGCTTGTTCTTATCTGCTGAGATGCCTCTGATGCCCCTTCTCTCCAGCCCATTGGAATAGATCAAAGCACTTCTCTTCCTCATCTTTTGTTACTCAGAAGCACTTTGGGGCTAAACTTTCTTTTCTTCAAGTTATTGCTACTCCATTCCATGTTGAGTGGCTGCATCAAACTCAGTCTTCTGAGTGACATGTTTTGGGTTTCTTGCCCATATGTATTTGTCTATCAAGTGCAAAACCTACATCTCCGGACACCATGTGGTGTTTCCAAAATCTTCAATTGCAACCTGTGAAGTGTGGGCTTAAAATACTAATACAATGAAAACACAGTTGACCAATTAATGGAGTATACTTCTTCAACTGGATTAAATAAACTTTCACACTTAAAACATCTTTTCAAAAATTTTCTTATAATCGGGAAGGGTGTTATCTATGTTGTAGGTCACCTTTGTGACTGTGATGATCATTTCACAAGTGAAAGATTCTACTCTTACAGTGGCGTAACTAGGGCCCCATGGGCATGGCGTATCTCACCAGCGTTTCTCCTCAGCCCTCCATAACTACCCGCGGCTGAATATAATTTTATAAGAATTCATTTCCCATTGATCTTGTGTAATATGTTGAATGGGAGTGTTGCAAAAACAATGTATTTCTCTGTAATTGCTATACAGCAATATAATTTATAAGGCATAGCTGATTAGCATTTGGCTTCCCTACTAGCTGAGTAATTTGCTTCTGAAGTTAGTAGTTAAGTGAAAACAGTGTATACACACAAATTGGTATAGTCAATAAGGACTGGAAGAATTCAGATGTTATCTATTAATAATCTAATGTTATTTCTACATCGGTTGGGCATTTGGAAGAACATAATCTGAAATCTATACTAGTTCCTGTGTGCATTGGGCATTCCGCCAGCATACACTTTTAGAAGCTGAGTCGAATTCTATTTTAGACACTTCAGTGCCAGCACATAGAATCCTATGAGCTTTCCAAAAGTCAAAGTGCAGATTGGTTTGGGCTAAGGCCAAAGGCTGAACCACGGAGGCTAGATTGAAAGGGAATGTTCTAATATTTGTATTTGGTGAGAAACAGACCTAAAACACATTTTCGTAGCAGATAAATAATATAAGAACATTATGAACATTTTAACTTACGTTTATTTGCCTCCTTACAAAAAATGAGAATGAAATTCTAATCAATAGCATTGTTAATAGTAGTTTCATGTAAAATGTAGGAATACGTTGGTATATCCTTAAGTAAAGCAAAGGAATATTGACACATCTTGAAAATAGAGACTGCCCCTAACTGCCCTCTACTTACAGTATTTTGGGAATAAGACCTGGAATTATTTTTTTTTTATTTGCAAAGATGAAATACCCATGTATGGCCAATAAAACAAATAATTCCAGGATGTTGTTGCAGAAACCTAAAAAAACATATCTGTGGATTGCTCATTGTTTAGAGCAGTGATCTCCAAACTGTGGGTCTGGCCCCATTACAGAGGCCAAGAGGAGTGTCAGGGAGTCACTGCATAGTAGCCACATAGACTAAAAATTTGAGTATTAATTAGATTATTCCTATGCTCCACATTCTTGCAATTATAGTAGAGTGAAGGTTTCAACCATGATTTTATATATCTGTACATTTTTTTTAAATGAATTAAAAAAAAAATTGGCTTTTATTTCCTATGCAGTATAAAAGCAAATCCCTTTATATGGAAACTATATTGTTGTACACAAAAAAATCAGGTACCCTGCGGAATGAAGGTAGGATTTTCAGGTGCTTGTATAGTTGGGGGCCGGGTTGCCGGTCTCATCTAAATTTCTTATCTTATGTTATATTGACTATATTTTAGTCCTTTTAAAATTTTACAAAACTTGTTTCTGTCCTGCCCACATTTGATGATGTCACTTCCAGTTTGCATGAACATCACTTCCTGTTTGATGGTTGTCAGCGGGCTGTGGGTCTGGGTTACGGATAAGGATAAGGCAGTTGCGGGTCCGGGTCGGGTAGCGGATCACAGTGTCTAAATATGCGGGTTGTGGTTCGGGTCGCGGGGTCGGGTACAGGTCTTGGACATTGGTTCCGCACAGAACTCTACCTCCCACCCCCTACAATTTTTTTAACTTTACGTGGTTGATCTACCTCTGGAGTGATGTCACTTCTGGTCCATGGTAACATCACTTACAGTTTCATGGCTCCCTAGGTTGGACGGTAAGTAAAATCATTGCTGGATTTTTGGGTAGGGAGCATAGGGGGTGATGGGTGTGGATTAGTTTGAGGGTCAGCAGCAGTGGTGTAACTACAGGCTGCTGGCAAAAAATATTGGAGGGGCCTGGAGTGAACCTCTACCACCCACCCGTCCTGCTCGTGTTGTCTACTTCCAGCATGACAGCTTGAGAGGAGGAAGGTAGGGGGTTCCTCTAGTGGTATAGAGGAAGAAGACCCGACAGGTTCCCCTGGGCCACAGGGTCTGATTCCTCTATAGTTATGTAACTGGTCAGTAGGTCTGGGTTGGGCACTACCAGACCAGGCCCATGTCTGAACTATTCCTAATACTGGGTATTGTGCAAATGTTAGAATTCTTTAAATACTGCTGCCAATAAGACAATTACAAATATATCTAACAACAAGGGTCAAAATGATCTAATACATGTCTCAGCACAACAAAGTCTACCCTGTTCTTTAGTGTGTGGACCTGACTTGTACGTTTGATCACCACATGATCTTCTAATCAGAATGGAAAACTGTATATGTCCTATGTTATTTCTCAGTGAACGCTGTGCTGCATTTGATATTGTGGAACGCAGAATATTAATAGAGCGGCTTCTGGATTAATGCAGAGTGGATTGCAAAGGGCACAACTGCTTGAAATCCTTCCTGACAAAAAGGTTGTTGAAGTTGTACTTAGGAATGTATGGCTGCGTCCCAGTGACTGCAACATATTGAATGACAGAGAGATGTATTTTATCTCTCAGTATAAATGTTTCCCCTTTGTAAACGTATCAGACACAATTGACTTGGCTGATGCTACTGTTTGTAGATGACATACAATTGTGTACCACTTTTACAAATCAACTTAATTATCCAGAATTAATCCTAAGCATTTGGAAAAGATTTTCTTGAATTCTTGAGGATGAGCTGGTAATAAGCATCCAGATATATACTTCAATGGTATTCATGGCTTAATTACACTAATGGTTCTGATGACAGGAGGCCACAAAGGTCATAACATCTTCTAGAATCCAACCCAGACAGTTTTACCAGCTTGTTGATTCGTTATGATTCATGACCTGAATGTTTTTAGGCAGCCATACTGGATCCTGGCAACACTGGACACCAGCCAAGTCTATAAGTAGAACATATTACGACCTTTAGAGTTAGCTGTCTGCAAATACATTGGTTTGGACGGAACATTACAAAGCCAGGAATATTTTAGGAAATCTGAAGGAATGTTGCCGAGAATGCCAGAAGGACTTGGTTTGTGTGTCTGAAAATGCATTCTTGAAGAGATGTTATAAAGGAGAAGAGCAATGTGATCAATATATAGTGAATAAAGATCCCCCTCTTCTAAAATATAAGGATATTATAAGATACCGAGGAGTTCCATGACCATGTTTTTATACAGGTCATGGAACTCGGAGGCAACTTCTAATATCCTCATATTTTTCAACAGGGGGTAAGTTATTATAATGCACAAGTTTCAGTGAGTCATGTGACAGAAATGACATCACTAAGCTTCGACTATAACCGATGACATCACTAAGCACCATTTATAAGGATATCATTTACAGGATATTCATGGCTTTTATGTATTATATATATACTGTATATGTAGTGTGTATATCTCTTTGTCAGAAGATCACTTGTGAGTAGGGTTGGCACCTTTATGTCTGGCTGAGACCGGGCGTGTCAGTGACGTCAGTGGGCGGACCCGTGCCATCAGTGGGCGGGGCTATGTCAATCAAGGAAATCCCGCCCGGTTTTCCTTATTTGGAAAACCGGGCAGGAAGTATAGACCCGGGCAGCCCATCAAAATACCGGGCTGTCAAAGTCAAAACCAGACAGGTGGCAACCCTACTTGTGAGTCAAGCATATTCCATGGACCCTGTAAATAGCCTTTGAGTTGATGTTTAGTATGATGTAGAGAGTGATATTCTGAGACAATTTGCAATTGGTTTTCATTTTTCATTATTTGTGGTTTTTGAGTTATTTGGATTTTATTCGGCAGCTCTCCAGTTTGCATTTTCAGGGTCCACATTATCCTAGCAACCATGCATTGATTTGAATAAGAGACTGGAATATGAATAGGAGAGGCCTGAATAGAAAGATGAGTAATAAAAAGTAGCAATAATAATACATGTGTAGCCTCACAGAGCAGTGACCCCAATTTGAAAGCTGGAAAGAGTCAGAAGAAAAAGTCACATTATTCAAAAAACTATCACAAAGAATGAAGACCATTTGAAAAGTTGGTTAGAATTTGCCATTCTATAACATGCTAAAAGTTAACTTAAGGGGCAGATTTATCAAGGGTCGAATTTCGAAGTGCAAAAAACTTCGAAATTCGACCATCGAATAGGGTAGTTCGACATTCGAAGTCGAAGGATTTTTAAAATTGTATGATCGTACGATGAAATCCTTCGAATTGAACGATTCTAACGATTTAATCGTACAGTTTTACCAAAAATCCTTTGATTTCTCAAAACTTGCCAAAACACTCAAAATAGGTTATAGGAGGTCCCCCATAGGCTAAACAGCAATTCGGCAGGTTTAAGATTTTAAAGAGACAGTATTTCGATTTTCGAAGTCGAAGTTTTTCACTTCGAATTGAAGTCGTATCCAAAAATTACTTCAAAATTCGAAGTTTTTGAAATTCGAAATTTCACTTCGACCCTTAGTAAATGTGCCCCTAAATGCGAACCACCCCAGTGAGAAACTTTGTGCTTCTCCTTGGTATATTTCTCTATCACCCTGCCTTGTAAATGATGGTAATAACAGTGTTTTTTCGGATCTGCACAAAACATTGAGTGTGTTCATTTGT
Organism: Xenopus laevis; assembly: GCF_017654675.1. Classification (NCBI taxonomy): domain Eukaryota; kingdom Metazoa; phylum Chordata; class Amphibia; order Anura; family Pipidae; genus Xenopus; species Xenopus laevis. Next base: position 165,730,241 of record NC_054373.1, read on the forward strand.
ATTTTTGTCCTCTGGGTATAGAGTGGGTGTAGGTACTTACCAATTCACTTCACAAAGTGCCTTCTTGCTGAGATTAACAATTTACAGTATCTGATATTTGTCCTGGAGCTAGAACAAATATTTTTAACAGTGTATGATGTAAGTGTATACTAATGATGGAAAAATAGATTTTGTAGTGGCTGAACATTTTATCACATAATAGTGTTTTTTGTGCATAAATTTAAATTGGTATTAACATTTTTCTGGAAAAGTTATGTTTAGCTCCGTAAGAACAATAACTATCTTACAATGAACTTTATTTGAAACTTTTGTTAAATTCGTAATAGTTTTACAGTTTACAGCTTCACATTCTGGGAATTGTCATTCAGCAAAAACTGAAGATCCAATGGGAAGGCATGCTTATGTTATCAGGTATTTATGGTAGGCCCAAAGAGTGGACAGTTCCTTAATATGTATGAATTAGGATATAAGTTTGAGACCTGTTATCCAGAATGCTCAGGACCTGGGGTTTCCTGCATACGGGATCTTTCCGTACAGGGCCGGACTGGGAGTAAAAAGCAGCCCGGGCAAAATAATCAAAGCAGCCCACATGTAAAGACACTATGTTTTGCACTCATCCACACATACAGTATATTGGGGTAAAACTGCAAAAATGGTTATAGGTGATGTGCATATAGGGCTGCCTTTTTTCACTTAACTGTAATTAATGTAAAATATTATGGTTATTCATTAATTATTATTATTATTACATTATAGTACAGTAAAATATGTAATGGCACCACATAAATCTGGTGTGTCTATATTAACCACTTTGTTGATTTGCCATTTATTTATAAGCCTTGAACATTTTATTTAAAAATTACAAGAATTCAATAGTTCACCATTATAGTATGGGGTATATTACTTCTTATAATATGCAAGTGATACGTGATATGCAAGTGATACAATCTGGACTGTTGGGGGGGGGGGTTGGGGAGTTCTAGTTCAACAAGTGCTTTGTTTTTCAGGTTAACTGTTTATTGCTAAGAATGTTTTGTGCTGCGCAGGTACCAGCCACAATCTGGGGGGGACTTGGTGAGTTCTAGTTCAACGAGTGCTTTGTTTTTTGGTTTAATGACTATTAAACCAAAAAAGAAAGCACTCGCTGAACTAGAACTCACAAAGTCCCCCCCCCCCAAAGTCTAGATTGTGGCTGGTACCTGCGCAGCACGAAACACTCTTAGCAATAAACAGTTAAACTAAAAAACAAAGCACTTGTTGAACTAGAACTCCCCAACCCCCCCCCCCTCAACAGTCCAGATTGTATCAGATTGTGGCTAGTATATTTTTAGCAATAAACAGTCAGCGATCCCTCTCACACGCTCCCTTCCCGTGTCTATAGCTTTAACCTCCCCTACTGAGCAGTACCTCTTACTAGAAGCTGACATGCCGACGGATCACAATGCAGAGAGGCAGGTCTAGACGAGACGAGTCACATGACGAGCTGTGACGTCTCCTATTCAACCGCACAGTCCAGCCAGGCCAGCGAAGCTGCGAGGGGGGAGGAGGCGTGCTGTCACAGAGCACAGCAGCAGAGTCTCTCTCTCCCTCCTGATTATACGGCAACCGAGTGCTTCAAGCTGGGCCACATTGAAGCTGCCCTATTGGTCTTGCCTTCATTCAACGCGACGGAGGGGGAAACACACTGATTTCTCTGTTCAGGAGCGGCCCACTTGAACAGGAAACAGAGCGGCCCCACGGGCAATTGCCCGAGTTCACAGATAGCCAGTCCGGGCCTGTTTCCGTACCTCTACATACAGGATCTCCAGTCTACTAGAAAATCATTTAAACATTAGTTAAACTCAATAGGATTGTTTTGCCTCCAATAAGGATTAATTATATCTTAGTTGGGATCAAGTAGAAGGTATTGTTTTATTATTACAGAGAAAAAGGAAATCATTTTTAAAATCTTGATTATTTTAAAAATAATATACTGGATAACGGATCCCATACATGTATCGTGTTCAAAAATTATGGACTTAAGTTTCATATGGACACTTATGGAATGCACTACTATAAATATGTATGGACTCACAGTGACATTGTGGACTGAACCACCTTGATAAACCCAGTTTGTGTTATATCACTTCCTTGTACTTGTCCTATTCATTTCTGTACTTTGCTATTTGTCATTATACTTGTTAAAGGAAAACTATACCCCCCAAACAATGTAGGTCTCTATTAAAAGATACTGAGTAAAACAGCTCATGTGTAAAACCCTGCTTCATGTAAATGAACCATTACCATAATAACATACTTTTTTAGTAGTATGTGCCATTGGGTAATCATAAATAGAAAATTGCCATTTTAAAAAATAAGGGCCGCCTCCTGAGATCGTAAGATTCACTGTGCACACATACAAACCACATGTAAGGTCACATGAGCCAATTAACAGACAGAGTTGTGCCTTTTGCTTCCTCACTTCTTCCTGTTACAGTTAGTGTTGTAGTATTTCTGGTCAGGTGATCTCTGAGGCAGCACAGATAGAGTCACGAAATGGTGGTTCAAGGCAAGAGATGTAAAAGGGCAATATTTATGTAAATGTATATTCCAGTTTGGTAAGATTCTTTAATATGTCATTCAATTTGATATAAACTATCTGTTGCTTAAGTATTCATTTTGGGGGTATAGTTTTCCTTTAAAGGATGTGAATCCTGAAACATGTATTGGTAGGGGCCAATGTAAATACGACACTATGGGGCAGATTTATCAAGGGTAGAATTTCGAGGGTTAAAAAACCCTCGAAGTAAAAGCCTTCAAATTTGAATATCGAATTTGAAGGATTTTAGCTCAAAAGGTTTCAAACGATTCGATCGATTTTAAGTGATCGATCGAATGATTTTTATTCGATCATAAAAAGTGGCCAAAACCTATCTACAATGTCCCCATAGGCTAACATTCAATATTTATTTATTTATTTGGCGAAGTATTGAGTCGAAGGATTTTTTAAAGAGACAGTACTTTGATAATCGAATGGACGAACGATTTTTACTTTGAATCGTTCAAAGCATTCTATTCGGTCGAATCTGACCAATTTGATGGTCGAGGTACCCAAAAAAATACTTCGAAATTCGAATATTTTTGCATTCAAACTATTAAATCGAGCTTTGTAAATCTGTCCCTATATATATAAACAAAGGCTAAAAATAGACATAGGGTAAAAATAGACATAACATTGCATTTTCTTTTAGATTAAAAACCCCCCAGCAATTCTTTACAACTCTCCTTCAATATAAAGCCATTATCACATGGAGAGATTAGCCACCCTGCAATTAATATCCTCTAAAGCGGGTGACTAATCTCCAAATGCTTTGCCATGGGCAATAATATAAATAGTCAGTGGGGAAAACATACGAGTTGCTTTGGCTTTCCCGAAGTCCCCCGTGGTTTGATCACAAGGCATTTTGTATGTTTTTCCTCTGGCGATTTACATTATTGCTGTTGGGAAAGTATTTGGTGGCAGTATATGGGGTTTATGCTAGAGGAGATTAATCGAGGGATGACTAATATCCTCATGTGAGGAGAACTTGAATTTTTCAAGATTTATTATACCCCCGAAAAAATCGTGCGATTCGGGTTTTCGCTCAATTTTATTGCTTTGGACAAAAGGGTACCGGATTACCAGATTTTAACAGTGCGAACTTCTCTAGTGCTGAGATTTTTCACTAGGGAATTATCCTCAGCGAATTCGCCAATTTACTAGGATGTGAACATCTTAGTAAATTGGCAAATTCGCTGGGAATTGTCATTTTGACGAATTTTCGTCAAAAAAACACAATTCACCATTTAGTAAATGTGCCCTATGATCTGGGGGAATCCATTAGCTCAGAGTCTCTGATGGTTTGAGAGACTGCCATATAGGACTTTTATTTACTGACGCTCATGTAGTAAGGAGGCACAACACAGTAGTAGTCATATTATGGGTCATTTACAGCTGCAGATGAAGATGTTGTGCAGGAGTCTGGCCGGCCCGCACATTACTAGTGCAGAACGCAACTATACGTAAGTGAAAAGAGTGCATTTTGACACAAGTACCATTAAAGGAGAACAAAACCCTACCCATAATCAGATGCCCCTTTACCCCCTCCATTGCACCCCCTTCAAACTCCCTCCCCACACATGCTGTTCTGCTCCAAAGTCTCCCTGTCTGTTGACCTGCAATTAATCTGCAGAGTTCAAAGGCACCATCTTCTGTTTGTCTTCTGAAGCCAATTCAGGACATAGATTGAACTGTGCATGTTCCTTCAAGACCTGTGTTGCCGTTCTACCAGAATACCAGAAGACATGGGAAGATGGCCCCTTTGAATTCTGTTGTGCAACTCTGCAGATTTAGTGCAGGTCAGCAGACAGGCAGACTTCTAAAAAGAATAGAGGCTGCGAGGAGGAAGCTTGGGGGGAGCAATGGAGGGAGGTGTAGGGTTTAGTTCTCCTTTAATGAATGGGGTTTACTCTCACTCACTTACTGCGGGGAAATTTGTGCAAACGCAACTGTACTTGCAGTCTTATATGTCCCCTTAGATATTTATTTGTCTGCCTAAAGTCTCATAGTCCTAAATTGAATACATATAGGGTTGCCACCTGGCTGGTAAAAATGACGGCTGGTCCCAATGTTTTTAATAGGGAAAAAAAGATAAATATATAGGAAGGCTGGTATTTTTTCCAGAAAAGGTGGCAACTTTACATATAGGGGCAGATTTATCAAGGGTCGAATTTCGAAGTAAAAAATACTTTGAAATTCGACCATCGACCATCAAATTAAAATACTTTGAATTTTAACTTTTTTCATGGAATTTGGGTATTCTGTGGCCTAAGTAAAATCGTTCGATCGAACGATTAAATCCTTCGAATCGAACGATTAAATCCTTTGAACGATTTTAACGTACGATCAAACGATTTTACCTTGACTTCAAAAAACGTAGAAAAGTGCTGTAGAAGGTCCCCATAGGCTAACATAGCACTTTGGCAGGTTTAATATGGCGAAGTATTGAAGTCGAAGTTTTTTTAAAGAGACAGTACTTCGATTATCGAATGGTCGAATATTCAAACTATTTTACTTCAAATCGAATTTGAAGTCGTAGTAGCCTATTCGATGGTCGAAGTATCCAAAAAAATTACTTTGAATTTCGAATTTTTTTACTTCGAAAATTCCCTCGAATTCACTTCGACCCTTGATAAATCTGCCCCCCAATGTGGTGCTGGTTTGAGGGAACTTAATTTTGAAGCCCAGTTAACAAAAATGACATTTTCATTACAAAGGGGGCTTGTTTTGTGTAAGGTTCTTTAGTACAGGTATGGGATCCACTATCCAGAATTAAAGAAAGGCTATCTCCCATAGACTCCATTTTATCCAAATAATTCACTTTTTGGATGCAAAACACGCCTATTGGGATTAGTAAATGTTGTTTTAATAGATGTAAAATATGAAGATCCCAATTGCAGAAAGATCCCTTATCCGGGAAAACCCCCAGGTCCCAAACATTCAGCATGACAGGTTCTGTACCTGTATCTGTAGTTGCAATTAGAAGATATTTGTTCTTAAGGATATATTGTTTAGGATCAGTTATTGTAAAGGTGGATATAGTAAACTTTTATCATTTGTTCTTATTTATTAAATTGCCTATATGGTCTCAGTGTATTCAAGGCAGAACTACGGTATGATCATTCCTCCAAATGATCTCTGTTTTTTTGATTAATTATGTTATTTTAAACCTATTTTCCACATTCTTTACACGTTACATTGGGTTTAGTGACTGTAAATGGCAGATCATTTAGCAACTGATGATAAAGTCAACCTCTTCCCGTGTAGGAATTAGGACTGACCTGACCTGATGAAGTGATGTGAAAAAATGCTCCGGCACCCAACATGCTATTTGAGTACTTAATGTACAAAACTGCATGAAATGTGTCCGATCTGGAGGAAGAATTTGTAAATCCCAAGCATTGCCTTTGAAGCGTGTTATATCCTGAAAGGATTCACTGTTGTATCACGTTGCCTTGGAATATCAAATAACACATAAAAAATGTTCAGCAATTTAAATATGGCTGCAGCGAGGCTTGTATTGTTAAATAAAACACATGCAGCATTTGCTGTGTCAAAGAAGACAGCTACGAGCTTGTAATATTCATGAGCTCTTTCTGGGTAATATGGTATGAACTGTACAACAAACAAATACTAGCACTCTCCTTCATGGGGTTGTTTTCAATTATACTTAAAGGGCATGTAAAGTCTAAAATAGAATAAGGCTAGAAATGCTGTATTTTATATAAACATGAACTTACTGCACCACAAGCCTAATCAAACAAATAATTTATGCTTTCAAAGTTGGCTACAGGGGGTCACCATCTTGTAACTTTGTTAAACATCTTTGCAAGACTAAGACTGTGCACATGCTCAGTGTGGTCTGGGCTGCTTAGGGATTGTCATAAACAAAGCTGCTTGAGTTCTGCATGGCTGGGAAGTAAGGCTCCCCCTGCTGTTCATAAGTATGATTGTTTCCCTGCTCAGCAGTTAGGGACCATCTGACAATTCCTAATCCACAGCAGTAAATGAAGGGAGAATTTCACTGCATACAGTCAGGTTTCTTATAAAAACGGTACACATTTTTTAATTAAAGTATATAGGAGATAGGGTTCTTTTTCATTAAAGAAAGTTAAAATGGGATTTTATTTTTTTGCCTTTACATGCCCTTTAACAAAGTCATTTTTCTCTCATATTTTACCAGAAACAAACTTGACCAAACTCCCATCCACAATTTTGGCTCATTTACTAATAATTAAACTCAAAAAAACGGATTGAAAAATTCAAGGTTTTCTGAAGAACTTGAATTGCTTGAGTTTATAGGCTTTAAAAACTCGAATTTATGGAGTTTTCGAGCAAAAACCAGCGTCAAACTGTCATGAAGTCGAAGCTTTTTTTAAAGAGACAGTACTTCGATTATCGAATAGTTGAATAGTCGAACGATTTTTCTTAGTTTACTTTGAAGGTTCGAATATAGCCTATTCGATGGTCGAAGTACCCAAAAATTTACTTTGAAATTCGAACTTTTTTTAAATTCGAACCATCACTCGAGCTTAGCAAATCTGCCCCTTAAAGTCATATTTACCGCACTTTAGTAAACGGACCCCTAAGACTTTTGCAACATTGTTTAAAAAGTAACAAGCAGGAGTTAAGCAAATGCTGCTTTCAATAGCAATTGTTTTAACAAATAACTTTAAAAGCTCTGAAACTTTTTAAATAAATGTATATTGGATAGTTGCTTAGAATTAGGTTTTCTTTTATTAGGCAATTTTTTATTTTGGGTTTGACTTGCCATTTGAATTCAATTATAAAAAATATTTAAATGTACCTGGAATTGTAATGTGAGCTCATAGCAGGCATTATACACACTGTAAAGAATCAATAAATATTATCAAAAATCATTTCGGAGAAGTTTTATATGAATTCATATAGGGGGTTATTTATCAAATTCCGAATTTGTCTCAATATTTTCTGCAACAAACTCCGATCAAATCCGCTTGGGGGTTTTTACGCTTATTTATTTTTACATTTTCCCGAAAAATTTCTTTGCAGGAAAAATTCTGTATTTTCAAGTTTTTTTCTGATTTTTTTCATCCGATTTTCACAATCTTTTTGAATTTTCGTTGGAAAACTTTGGGGTATTGCAAACCCAGCGCACATCAAAAAATCATGGGACTTCTCCCATTGACTTATGTGGAACCTCGACAGGTCTGAGATGCCGGATTTTCAGATTCAAACTTTTCAAATAAATTCCGAAAAATTTGTGATTTTTTAAAAGTCTGATTTTATATAAAAAAAATCACACATTTTTCTTAATTTTTGCATTCAGAGTTTAGTAAATAACACCCATAATGTAATTTGTCACACCCTCTTCATCACTAGAACAGGAATAAACAGAGCAACTCATCACATAACCTGTCCATGGGCATCTGTCTGTCAAAAATCTGTATAGCACAGCCCTTGGTTCAATATCCTTGCTAACCCTACATGCTATAGGTTAAGCCCTCTGCTGTTTAGGTGATGCACTCAGTGCTCTGCTGCTAATAAAGCCAGAGGGTTTGGTGAGATAAAGCACCAAGAGGAAGTTATTAAAGTACATTCATACATAGGCAGAGCAAGGGTCATAAATTCAGCAGAATCCAGGGACTGGCAGAGTCGGAGCAGCATAAAAAGGTTTTCGCAGAGGTCAAATTAGATAGCCGGAGAAAAGTATAGTCAGGAAACATTCGACTAAATAAGAATAATATAACAAACAAACGTAGGGGGGTATTAACTAAGACTCCATTTTTTTTATTAAAACAAAGTCAACCTAACTCCCATCCACATATTGAACTCATTTATCAAGAACTCAGCTCAGAAAAGTCAGTGCGGGAAAAAGTCCTGCTAAAATCATGCGACAATTCGAATCATGAATTGACGCCGGAGTTGTTGATTTTTTTGATTTGTCGCCTGAAAACCACAACTTTTTCTACCGCAGATCACAATATCAAAAAACAACTTCAGGGAAATCTGCCATTGACTTCTACATGACGTTGACAGGTTTTAGCTGGAGTATTTTTAGATTCGGATTTTTATCAGCTTTGGGGTATAATAAATCCCTAAAAAAAAAAGCAAGGCTTGATAAATGGTCCCATATAGTTCATAGTCACAGCACTGCTCTAAATATTCAGAAATGTGCCTCAGTCAAGTGCACTCTTGTCACTGTATAGATTTAGTACTCTATTTCCTTTATTATTTATTTACTTTATTTATTTCCTATTACTTTTTACTGTACTAGAGCTTTTAGCTCCCCTTTTATATTTTGTAGCTTTTAATATTAGACTATTGTAATACCTATATAATACACAAAAGCCATGCATATCTAATTAATGCTATCCTTATAAACAGTACTGAGTTCTGATGTCATTGGTTATAAACGGTGAGTTCTGATGTCATCGGTTATAAACGGTGAGTTCTGATGTCATTTCTGTCACATGACTCACTGAAATGTTTGTATTATAATAAATAAAGTACCCTCAGTTGCAAAATATGAGGATATTAGAAGTTACCTTGGAGTTCCATGACCTGTATAAAAACACTCGGCCTTCAGCCTCGTGCTTTTATATGGTCATGAAACTCCTCGGTAACTTATAATATCCTTATATTTTACAAGAGAAGGGGAACTTTATTCACTATATAAAATATACTGTAGAACGTAACTGTCAGATGGGCTAGGAATCTGAAATATGGCATTTAGTATTTTAAACCTTTAAGGTCCATGCATTTTGTGACATTGGATTTCGTTTTATATTTTGTGTGGCTTCGGCTTATGGCCCTTTCCAGCTTTCAACTGGGGGGGGGGCAGCCAAAATGAATGCACTGGGAGGCTGCAATTTTATTGCTATTGTAACTTTTTATTGCTTCTCTTTCTATGCAGGCCCTTTCTTATTCATATTACTGTCTCTCGTTCAAACCACTGCCTGGTTGCTAGGGTATGTAAGACCCTATCTAGACCCTATGTAAGACCCACTGCCTGGTTGCTAGGGTATGTAAGACCCCTATAATCTAGCATTTATATTGCATGGCCAAAGAAAATTGTTCCCCTTCTCTTTCCATGTTTAGCAGGAATACCTGTTGATGGACCATACTGTATGAACAGTTACAGTCTCTTCGACTCATGCCAAGCTGCAGGTTTGTGTAGGATCCTGGGAATAGTCTGTATTTCAGCAAGAGCCAGACATTATTTTAAATCCTTGAATGCAGTGTGAGCTGTTTTAAAAGGGAAGGGGGTTCATAAGAATGTAAATGTAGTCAAATGTGGTGAGATTTAATTTAAAATGATGTTGTGCATTAAGCTGAAATGTTAACAGATTCTTTCATCACGTCGTTCTGTGCATATGCCTGGGAAATGTCAGAAACACATACATAACCAGAGTTGTGAAGAAAACCTTTTGTTTTAATTAAAATAATTTTTCCAGGGGCTAAATAATGAAACAACGCTAATCAGGTTGCGTGAGCTCCAAAGCCGGGCCCATCGGAATTTCCAAGCATTTGGCACACACAGTATCTCAGAAGCAGCTGTAACATGTACAGTAGGAAGGAAGATGCAACTTACAGGGGTGGTTCACCTTTAAGATAATGTTTAGTATGTTATAAAATGGCTATTTCTAAACAACTTTTCAATTGGTCTTCATTATTTATTTTTTAAGGTTTTTTAAGCATTTGCTTTTTTTTCTGAATCTTTTCAGCTTTCAAATGGGGGTCACTGACCCCATCTAAAAACCAAATGATCTGCAAATCTTTCTATTCAGGCCTCTCCTATTCATATTTAAATCTTTTATTCAAATCAATGCATGGTTAATGCATGCTAGGGGTCATTTGGATCTTAGTGACCAGATGGCTGAAATTGCAAACTGGAGAGTCTCTGAATAAAAAGCTAAATAACTCAAGAAACACAAATAATAGAAAATCAAAACCAATTGCAAATGGTCTCAGAATATCACTCTCTACATCATACTAAAAGTTACTTTTAAGGTGAACAACCCCTTTAAGGGGGAACAGGGGTCCCAACACAGAAAGATTAGGGACACCAACTCGCAGAGACCTACTTATTAAAATTTAAGATTGCATTTTTTTCTGGAAGAAAATGAAGAGCGAAAATACCATCTTGAATGTTTTTGTCGAATCAGTTTTCTGAACTTTTGAGACTTATTGAACAAAAAAGCATACATATGCTGCAATTTATTATTCAGTGGATTAACAATCTAGTGTTTTTTGGAAATATACTATCAATTGAGAAAAAAATAATCATGGTTTGTTTGTATGTTCGTTTTTTTGCTAATTTATTTTTCTTGTTTTCAAATTAAACAAGCAGGAATTTAACGAAAAATCATTGGTAGTTTTTTTGTAATTGAGGCCCATTTATCCACAGTCTGACTTTAGTGGTTTTAGATTTATTTATTTTTTTTAAAAAAAAAAAACCAACATTGAACTATATTTCTCTAAAATCATGAATGCTTTGTAGTTAATTCAAAGATGTAAATATAAAAAGTGCAAACAAATAAAAAGCTGCATGATGTGCTAAAAAATATGAACAATTTTTTTTTTTTGACAATTACTAAAAAAATAAAAAACCCAAAACAGTCTTAGAGGCAGAATTATCAAAGGTTAACGTGAAAATTCAAATGAAAAAATAAATAGATCGAATTTCGAGCTAATTTTTGTGTACTTTGACTAGGGGATAGGTAAAATTATTATATTGATGTCAAGAGGGGTTACATTATTCACTACTGTATATATTTTACAGTAAAAGTCTCTATTTGCCGGTATCATCTAGGAAGGGTAGATGTCATAGAGATAAGGAATAGGGACAAACTCACAGTACGTGATACAGAAACAGCTACATCCATTTACATCTTGGAACATGGGAAAGAATGTGTGATGCATTTTATCAAATGTTTCCCATAGCCGTAGATATCCTGAAGTTGACTGTGGCCTCTGTAGCCTGTTTCCGAGATCGCCCTATAAATAAAATGCAGTGTATATGTGTGGCTGTGAGATACACTAAGTAAAACAAAATCATTCTTTTTCTTGCTCCAACTGGTGAGGCTGGAAGTGTTTTGTCTGGCAGGAGTCTCCAGAAAGGAGCTGCTTCATTGCACTAGTAAATCCGATCCTCTTTGTCACTGCCAGATTCCATTACAAACTTAGATTGGGATGGAAATTCTCATGCAGATTTTTATGGTATGTCTGCTGATCTTATCTTCTCTATGACAAAAAGCCATTCTATGCCAGGCCATTTGCACCACATAAACCATAGCAGCCACTTCCTTGTATGTGCTGCCCTCCTATTTAATCTCTCAAGCTCTACTCAATATCAAGGGTTTGATGGTCAGCAGAAATGACAGGAGCTCTGCCAAGACTTTCTGCAACAAGAACAAATGCACTTTGATAAGGAATATGGTGAAAATGTGAAATGTTTTTATTCACTTTAGTTAGTGTGAGGTCCTGCCATGTCCCACGTGGCACGTCACTGAACACTGAGAACCATCAGATCCTCTTGTTCTCATTCATTTCTGCTGCTCAAGGCCAAAACACATCTGAAGACTAATCTTTTTGCATTTTTTCACTCACTTCTTTAAGCAAATTTGAAAACTGAAAAAAGCAGAGAAGCTCAGGAACAAAAATGTTTGTGCATGCTAAAATCCCATGTTGGTCACGGAAATTCTGCTCATACTCTTGCAAAGTAGCGATGCACCAGATCCAGGATTCAGGTTCAGTATTTGGCTACATTTCTGCCTTTTTCAGCAAGATTTGGATTTGGAAAAATCCAAATACCTGGCAGAGTCAGACTGACCCAGTGGGACACTGGAGAAAAACCCTGTGAGCCCCGCTAACCCAGACCCGATTCCTGCGGGGAAATGTGGGTGTTTCTCTCACTCTATCGGTGCAGCCCCAAAAGGTAAAAATGGCAGATGGAGGAGCTGGAGCGAGGGGGGCTGTGACTGGGGCAAAGAGGGCTGTGACTTGGACGAGGAGGGCATGACTGGGGCAAGGAGGGCCATGACTGGGGCAAGGAGGGCTGTGACTGGGGTGGGGGCCTGTGACTGGGGCAAGGAGGGCCATGACTGGGGCAAGGAGGGCTGTGACTGGGGTGGGGGCCTGTGACTGGGGCAAGGAAGGCCATGACTGGGGCAAGGAGGGCTGTGAATGGGGCGATGAAGGCCATGACTGGGGCAGGTGGCCTGTGACTGGGGCAAGGAGGGCTGGGGCAAGGAGGGCTGGGGGCCTGTGACTGGGGCAAGGAGGGCTGTGACTGGGGCGGGGCCTGTGACTGGGACAAGGAGGTCCATGACTGGGGCAAGGAGGGCCGTGACTGGGGCAAGGAGGGCTGTGACTGGGGCAAGGAGGGCTGTGACTGGGGATGGGGGCCTGCAACTTGGGTGAGGAGGGCCATTGCTGGGTGGCCTTTGATTGCAGCCCCGGTAGGCCCCATAGACCCCAGTCCAACACTTAAGTCTTGCCAAACCAAATCAGAATCTGAATGAAGCATGGTATAGTTTTAACATTATATGTTGGTGCCTTAGAGTAATACCATCACTTTCCTTTTAAAACTTGGAATGTGTCAGTATCATTTTAATTACTAACATATTTGTGTTCACTCATCAACAATGGGATGAGGTTCTCATGTGGAAAGTTCATACAAAGAAGCAAATGAAATACTGACCTCAAGCAGCTGAATTATCATGAACAATTCTAGAATCTGTAGCTATTATATCTGTTTATGTGGCTTTGTGGGATTTTGGGAATTGAAACTCTGAGCATCCTAAGCAATGAAGTTGTAGTCCTGTTCAATCAGGCTGTAGATTGTGCTGCATGCAATTCTGCCAGTTAGAAGTGGTACAACTGCCCTGTATGTTGCTCCTAACATAACTTCCTTGGCCCTTTAGTATATGCTTTTATTTCAATCTTGTATGCCAACCAAATCAGTCCTGTCTTCCCATAACATCTTTCCCATGAGATATTCATTCCCTGGCAAGGAATGTTATGGAAGATTTAACCATTTAGTCTATTTTGACATTGGAGCATGAAGTTCTCTGAAAGACTTAAGGACTTCTGCTCTGTAAATTACTGTTGATTCAATGCCTAGTGATGGAATTTACAGGCAAGTCTGGCTATTCATTTAATCCTGGAACTTTCTACTCTTCAAACAGCATCTGTCAGATAAGTAGGTTTATAAAAAAAATATGGTACAGGTATAGGATCTGTTATCCGGAAGCCTGTTATCCAGAAAGCTTCGAATTATGACAAGGTCTCCCATAGACTCCATTTTAATCAAATAATTCACATTTTATAACTGATTTTTTTTTCTCTGTAATAAATAAAACAGTACCTTGTACTTGATCCCAACTAAGATATAATAATATAATTTTTAAATTATTTTAAACAATGAATAGAGATGCAAAAACAGGCCACTGGACCCTCTCAAAATAATTCCTGAAGGGTCCGTGCCTGCCTGCTGTGTTTCCAGTGGGTGGGCAAATTTTTAGGCAGTAGAGTAGCGATAGAAGAATCCGACCCCCTGCGACGGGGATCTGGAAGTGGGATCTGCTTCGTGCATAGCTGGGAACTAATTGAAAAAAGTGTGCTGTCATAATTTACTTTCTGATTAAACATACATTGATATAAAATGAGAAAATAATGTAAAATAGTATAGTTTGGTACAATATGCATTTTTCTGTGGATTTCACTGGCAGGTCAGAGTGTATTGTAGGAGTCATTTGGCTCAATGCATCCATGTGAAATTATCATTAAAATACATAGCTCATTATGGTCTAGATAGACATACAGGAAGGCACAGAAATATAGAGCCAATACTGTTACTTCTACATAGGCTAGACTAAGTAGGACTATTTTCATTATTTTTGGAGTCTAGGCCAAGCAATAAATGCAATAGAAACGGCATTAAAATATGCAAAATCCAGAGATCAGTTAAAGGAACAATAACATCAAAAAATACAAGCGTTTTCAGCCACTACATTTGCTCTACCCCGAACTGACAGCATCCATATTTTTAGTTGTTTTATTCCCCTATAAGTTTCCTTTCCACCCCTCCCTTTTAACGTTTGGTGTATTTTGTCTTTTTCCATATTATTGAACAACATTATTCATTGTTTATGTTTGTAAAAAACAACAAAGTCTTTCAGTGGCGTAACTAGATGTTGCTGGGCCCCACAGCAAATTAATTTTAGGGCCCCCAACATATCCAGTGTTTGTCCTGTTTTAACAATATATGTTGAAATTGCTCATCAATGAGAGCCTCATGGGGCCCCCCTGTACCTCCTGGGCCCCCCTGCAGCCGCAGGGTCTGCTTCCTCTGTAGTTACGCCCCTGAAGTCTTTACATGCTACACAGGAATAAGGTGTGAACTTGAATTTTAGTTTGCCCAAGAGGGCTGGGGATTGTCCAGCGTCTGCCGTTCCTGTATTAAGCAATGTGCCTTTTTTTTTTTCAAGTAAAATAAATAAATATATATATAAAAAAAACACAAGCATTTTAAAGTAATAAAAATATAATGCAGTGTTGCCCTGCACTAGTAAAACTGCTGTGTTTGCTTCTAAAAAACACTACTATAGTTTATTTAAATAAGCTGCTGTGTAGCAATGGGGGCAGCCATTCAAAGGAGAAAAGGCTCGGGTTACACAGCAGATAAGCTCTGCAGAGAATAATGATTATCTGTTATCCACTATTTATCCTGTGCCATATAGACTTTTTTACATTTCCACCATTGCTACACATAAGTTTCTTTATATAAACTATAGTAGTGTTTTTGAAGCAAACAGATCAGTTTTACCAGTGCAGGGCAACACTACATGAACAGTGTCACTGCTAGTTGCCTACTTTGGAAAAACAGATGGGCAGAATGTTCCCATGTTCAAAACATTGCTCCCCAAATTCATTCTTCATCTTGGCCTCTTTAGCTTTTGATACGGAAGGCACCATTCCTGCTACTCATGCAATTTCATGCAGCTATCTCTCCCTGCCTAATATCTATCAAGCACGCTGTACAATCTAGCTCAGAAATGAAATCTTTCCATGAACTCATTTGACATTGTTTTGTTTGCAGCAATCTGACAAGTGTTAATAGAACTAAGCAGTGTTTGGAGAGGGACTGGGCATGTTGAAACTCCAGCAAAGCAAACAAGATCAGTCAGCCATTAGATGTGCATAGGGCTCCAGTAAGACGCATATATTCAGAGAGTTGCATTAAAAATAAAAATCACAAAGACATGATGCTTTTATATTTTCCCAACTGTCAGAAACAAGGAGTACAGAAAAAGAAAATAAAGGGAAACCACGATATTCTATCTTTGACTCACAGAATCCATTTTGCCAACCCACCCTTAGGCTCACAGAGCGATCCCTTACTTGTTTCATTGTGAAGTTACGGTTTCTGGTATTTGAAGTCCCTCTACTTTCCATAGAATATGTGCCCCACCCACTATGGAATGTAGAGGGCCTTTAAGTTCCAGAATCCATCACTTCACAATGGAACAATGTGAGTGGGTGTTGCATGACTCAGTGAGCCTAAGGGGCACTGGGAAATGGTTTAAATGAGTTGGAGACAAAGTATTATGGAAGAGGGTTGAGCAATGGTTCCTATGAGTCAGAGATTGACTATCATGGTTTCCTTTCAATCTGTGGCATCCAGTATACAGGTATTTGCGTTCAAATATATATATATATATATATATATATACAGTATATATAAATATATATTTGTGGTACTTCAGATATTGCTTATGCACCTTTTTTCTACTTAATCGTAACTGAATAAGGTAAAAAGGGGGTGTTTTTTTCCCCTTTAATAATAACTGTATAATTAATATCCATTTATGCAAAGAATAGCATCCCGTTATGAAGCTGAGCCACGCAAGTGGAACCACCAGCTTTCCCCATATTCTGAATTTCATATATTAGTACAACCCATATTTCATAGGTAGGGTGAATCAAGGTCTGGGATACCGTAGTGGTAGTTGGCAAACGTTTCCAATTCTGTTTTATGGTCCACATGTGCTATGTGATATGGTTTCTAAATTAGGTCAAATGTCTAATGGTCCCAACACTGTAAGACTGGCAGTGTAAGGACCTCATTTGGATACAATGCCTTGATTCTGAGAAGTACATGCCGTTATACATTTGATGGAAAACACGTATTTCTTCCTTAGCTATGTTTTTTTATGGTCCCGTTTATATGTTGCGATTTTATTAATGGAAAAAGCACCTTCCTGCAGAGGATTAATGTAATCAAACATCTCAGCATGACAATGAAATAAAGGCACATCATACAGAAGCAGGTGGCATCCATTGTGCTTTCTCTTCTCTTTTATGAACAGTTTACATGTACAAATTGAAAACCTGCACGGAAAATCTCCCAGAAAAAAGTAGCGGTCTCGGGGGATAGGATTGAAATGTAATTTAATAAAGCAGTCACTTTTCATTTTTAATGAATTTCATATTAGGTAGGAAAAAAAAACTATTTTGGAAAATAAAAGCCAGACACGTCCGTAGCAGATGTATGGAACTGTGCTGTGAAGGGTAATTCTGCTTTGTGCCCAGGTTAAATACATATTTGGCTTCCTTTTCATAGTATCACAGAACTTCTGGTTGCTTTGGAATGAAGCAATAAAAGAAAAAATATGTTAAATATGATTTTATTACTTGGTGGCTGGCTGGTTGGTAATGGTGGAGGTGAGTAGAGGACATCCGTTGAGGCTGGAGGAAGCTGCTCTCACTACCAGGATCGGAAAGGTTTCCCTTTTACAATGGATATAATGAGAAATTCAGTGGGGTTCAAGAATTATGTGGAGTTTGATTATTAAGCATTAATTAGTATGTGTTCCTGATAGCTATCCTAATGCCTTTGGGTTTCAGAAAGGGATTCCTATATCCTTCTTGAGAAGTTAAATGACAGCTTACTTCTCCCTCTGAGTCAACTTTTAGGAGCTATTGGAAAAGTAGGGGGCATTTATGAACACAGCTGGAAGTGCAGTCAACTAAAATGGATGCAGATGTTGGGCTTATTGACCCTTTTCATTAACGGGATTCTGTCATGATTGTATGGTGTAGTTTTTTATTTCTACCATATAAAATTATATTCCTGAATCACCAAATGTGTTTTTTTAGTTGCAATATTAATGTGTAGGCAGCCATCTCAGATCATTTTGCCTGATCCTGTGCTTTCAGAAAGAGCCAGCACTTCACAATGGAACTGCTTCCAGATAAGCTATTGTTTCTCACATCAGTGTAACTGAAGGAGTCACATTGGGACTTGGATTTTTGCTATTGGGTGCTATTCTCATATGTACCAAGGAACTGTTATCTTGTGTCAGCGGTTATCCTGTTACCTTCGCATTGTTCTATTGATACGCTGCTGGGCAGAAAGGGGGGGAGGTGATATCACTCCAACTTGCAGTGCAGCAGTAAAGAGCGACTGAAGTTTATCACACGGCTGAGGGCACCTAGGAAACAAACAACATGTCTATCCCCATGTCAGCTTTAAAAATTAAATATAAAAACAAATCTGTTTGCTCTTTTAAAAAAACCAATTTCAGTGCAGAATTCTGCTGGAGCAGCACTTTTTAAAAACTGTGTTTTGAAAAAAATAGGATGTGACAGAATCTCTTTAGATAAGATGGCATCCAAACACACTCCTTTTATGCTTTTAATGGAGAAGGAAAGGCATCCTGCATTTACACATGGTTCAGAGGAAGATGCAGGGTGGACACAATGATGCAACTCTATTAAAGGAGAAGGAAAGGTAAACTGCACTTGGGGGTGCCAAATATTAGGCCAGTGCTCCTATCTGCAGAAAACTGCACCGGCCCGGGGTTATACCAGTGAGCACCATGGATTGATCCTCTTCCAGCTTCTTCTTGCTTCAAATTTTCCTGCACATGCGCAGTTGAACGAAATAGGGGACTTATTAGTTAAAGTTTGTTCTACTGCTCATGCACAGCCATGCAAAGAAAGAGGAAGATGGAAGTGGATTGCTCCGTGGTGCTCCTTGGTATAATCCCGGGCCAGTGCAGTTTTCTGCTGATAGGAGCACCGGCCCCGTCAGGGCCGCTTCTGCCATGAGGCAAGGTGAAACCCTTGCCTCAGGCGGCAGCGAGCGGCCAGTTACAATGGGTGGCAAAAAGCCGCCTCTTGTAACTTTAAGAGCCGAACTTCCGGGTTTTAACCCGGAAATTCGGCTCCGCTAGTGCAAAGAGCGCTATTGCACTCAATGCACTATCGATACTGCCCCCTGAAACCCGCTCCGACGCTAATTTTTAAGCACGGAGTGGGAGAGGAGGGGGGCGGCATCTGGGCTGCTGCCTCAGGCGGCAGCAGCAGCCCCAGAATCGGCGCTGGGCCCCGTGGTTTCAGGTAAGTCAATAGAATCACTTGGGGGTGCCTGACATTTGGCATCCCCAAGTGCAGTATGCCTTTCCTTCTCCTTTAATAAAGTTGCATCATTGTGTCCACCCTGCATCTTCCTCTGAACCATGTGTAAATGCATCTTTTGGCACTTGGGAGCCCTTGAGCTACTGCCACCCTTTCACCTGGTGGTAATTCCACGGTGCCCATAGTGTGTTGTGCCAATTGGCGTAGTAGACTTGTTCCAAAAGGATTTCACACAATTGTCATTTACCTCTGAGCGCTGGAAGTGACACAATCCCGAAAATGTTAGCCACAACTTCTGTTTGTTGCTTTTTTTTAGATACATTAGTCACTTATTCCCACCTGTCCATAGTTATCTTGGAATTTTAGCAAAAAACATAGTTAAAAGACATGGCAATTTGCGTCCTTTTTAAGGTATACATTCTGCTCTCGTTCTCTGAGGTTACTTGTGTTGGATGCAATTTCTCTGGAAATTTGGGGTAAAAAATGCTGTATTGGTGGAGTGTGTCATAGTTTTTTACTCTGCTCTTTCCCCTTTAATAAACAAAGTAAACAAGGCCCTGCATCTGCAAATAGTGTATGGTGTTTACACCTGGGAAAAAATGCAAAGATGAACAATGTCATCACCATCTCGTATTTTTGTAACATTTTTTTACTTAGCACTAACAATGCATAAAATGCTGAAGGCACTATCAGGCCTTGATTGTCTGTATACCTGGTATTTATTGTTCCAGTGACATTTGTTGCACCATAAAATTAAGTTTAATGTAATTGGAAGAGATTTCGGATTTTTTCCAAAGCATGAATGTATGGTATTTATACCTGCGTGCCACTACAGCACGTATTCTGCTTTATGTGTGTGACAGACCATAGAAAAGATGAATGTGAGACACAACGCATGCACGCTCCCATAGCTCTGTTAGAATGCTGCCTTTATAGAACAGTTCCTTTCTCTGGGTGCTATACTCCTTTTGCACTGAGTGCTATTGTGCCTTGGTCTTTGATATGTGAAACTCTGACTCTTTTTTCATTGAGTGTGTGTTTAGACTTGATAAGATTTGTTGGGGGATTATCAGCACAAGGCTGAGCAATAAATAATCCTAATAAACAAGACCTCCTCTTTGCATGAAGCTCTATTATCACTTTTAGGCAATATGTAAGAGCTCATTTGGTGCAATTGATTCTATTCTATATATATAGAGAGCGAGAGAGCATGCAGTATAACCTCCTGCTGTCATTTATAAGGCTATTCATAGAGGAGTTATTTGATCATATAAAACACAAGATGGAAGGCCAAGTGCTTTTTAGTCTTTTAAATTTTAGTAGGGGTTATTGTTTGCTGGCCAGAATTCTAGTAGCAAATATGAGGCAGTGGGCACAGGTGTGACACAAAGCTCCTCTTGCTGCTGCTCTTAAATCATTTGTGTTGGAGATTTTGCTATAGAGGCTAGTTTAACAGTGAGATGACTGCAGCACCAACAGAGAGCAACATGCATGTGTTCTCAGAGCATCTGCTAGCGACTCTTGAGGCTCTGGGCTTCAGCATTTGGGTTCTACAACCACGTGAAAGTTCCAAAACTCTCAAAAAAAAACATGTGAGTATTTAGAACCACTAGTGCACTGTGAAAGGGATTAAAGGGGTGGTTCACCTTTACGGTAACGTTAAGTATGCTATAGAATGGCCAATTTAAATTTTTCAATTGAACTTCATTATTTATTTTTTATAGTTATTTGCCTTTTTCTTTTGACTCTTTCCAGCTTTCAAATGGGCGTCGCTGACCCCTTCTAAAAAGCAAATGCTTTTATTATCTATCTATCATCTATCAATCTCTCTCTCTCTCTCTCTCTCTCTCTCTCTATCCATATTTATCTCTCTCTCATCTATCTATCTATCATCTATCTATCTATCATCTATCTATCTATCTATCTATCTATCTATCTATCTATCTATCTATCTATCTATCTATCTATCTATCTATCTATCTATCTTTATTTATCATCTATGCATATGTTATTAAGGTCTATCTATCTATCTATCTATCTATCTATCTATCTATCTATCTATCATAGTTACATAGTTACATAGTTAAATTGAGTTGAAAAAAGACAAAGTCCATCAAGTTCAACCCCTCCAAATGAAAACCCAGCATCCATACACACACCCCTCCCTACTTTTAATTAAATTCTATATACTCATACCTATACTAACTATTGAGCTTAGTATCACAATAGCCTTTGATATTATGTCTGTCCAAAATATCATCCAAGCCATTCTTATAGTCATTAACTGAATCAGTATCACAACATCACCCGGCAGTGCATTCCACAACTTCACTGTCCTGACTGTGAAGAACCCCCTACGTTGCTTCAAATGAAAGTTCTAGTCTAAAGGGGTGGCCTCTTATACGGTGATCCACTTTATGGGTAAAAATGTCCCCTGCTATTTGTCTATAATGTCCTCTAATGTACTTGTAAAGTGTAATCATGTCCCCTCGCAAGCGCCTTTTTTCCAGAGAAAACAACCCCCTACCCTCATAATTTAAGTCTTCCGTCCCTCTAACCAGTTTAGTTGCACTTAGTCTCTGCACTCTCTCCAGCTCATTTATATCCCTCTTAAGGACTGGAGTCCAAAACTGCACTTCATACTCCAGATGAGGCCTCACCAGGGACCTATAAAGAGGCATAATAATGTTTTCATCCCTTGAGTTAATGCCCTTTTTTATGCAAGACAGAACTTTATTTGCTTTAGTAGCCACAGAATGACACTGCCCAGAATTAGACAACTTGTTATCTACAAAGACCCCTAGATCCTTCTCATTTAAGGAAACTCCCAACACACTGCTATCATCTATCTACAGTATCTCTCTCTCTCTCTCTCTCTCTCTTCTCTCTATCTATCTATCTATCCATATCTCTCTCTCTCTCTTTCTCTATCTATCTTTCCATATTTATCTATCTATCATCTATCTATCATCTGTCTACAGTATCTATCTATCTATCTATCTATCTATCTATCTATCTATCTATCATCTATCTATCTATCTATCTATCATCTCTCTCTCTATCCATATTTCTCTCTCTCTCTCTCTCTCTCTCTCTCTCTATCTATTTATCTATTCACCTATAATCTATATCTATCTATCCAACTATCCCTCTACATCTATCTATCTATCTATCTATCTATCTATCTCTAATTTATCTATCTATCTATCTATCCCCAAAACAACTTTCATCCTGGATATCTGTTCCTGTACCCCATCCTAGTTAAAACAATGTAGTCAATACGTAGAAAATGGATGGAAACGGAAGGATGGAACAGGAAGACGCAGTGTTGTGCTGCAAATTAAAGGGCAACTCTGCTTGAAACATGTAGTTTCTAATAAAAAGATAATTTGCGTCTTCCTGGTCTGTTTCCATCCAATTTCTACTTATTGATTGATTACCTCCACCTATTGCTTGGAACAGGATAGCAATGGTGGGAGTTCAGGTGATACAATACATCACAGGCACCAAACCACCCAATGACACCTACTGTATGTGCCTTTTCCCTTGGAAGCTAGACTGATAGAGATGTTGTTGTTAAACTATTGATGAAAAAGAGTGATAATAGGATGCCACCTTTGATTTTAGGTTATTCAATTAGTGTTACGTTGACACCATAGTTTGTGAAGTGTTACAGTTATTTAATCAGTGTGTTATGAATGTAATGATGCTTCCCCTTCTTGTACGGAAGGAATTTGGTGTTTTTCTAATGCTCGTTCTTAATTAGTCATGCTACCATCTGAAATTTTCCCAAGTCATGTTTACCATTGCTTTGTACTTCGCAGTTATGACAAAAGTCATGGTTTGCTTGTTGCCTTTATAATAGCGGCTATTGAAGATATGTGATGAACCCGCAGGAAGGATGCGTAAGGGTCACAAACTTTGGGGAATTCTCTTACTCAAAAAAGTCCAGAAATACTTTGTTAGGAAGTTTACATTCATGTGAGTTGTACATTAATAACAATATATACAATGAACTACAGTGCTGTGTTAGTAATTGCTTGTATTAGACCCATACCCGCAACCTGCAATCCGCAACCCGGATCCGCAACCTGCATTCTTACCCGCTTGGACCTGCTACCCGACCCGCAAGTACCTTATCTGCAACCCGGACCCGCTGACCATCAAGAATCAGGAAATGCTGTCATTATAAACCGGAAGTGACATCATCGGAAGTAGTCGTAATCAGAAAAAAAAGGAGTAAAACAGGAAGTGCTGTGATTGTAAACCGGAAGTGATGTCATCGGAAGTAGCCATAATCAGAAAAAAAAGGAGTAAAGCAGGAAGTGCTGTCATTGTAAACCGGAAGTGACGTCATCGGAAGTAGCCGTGACCAGAAAAAAGGAGTAAATATTGCTATTGGGAAGACCCGCAGCCTGACCCGCAAACCCGCAGAACCACCGACCCGCGTCTATACCTGTTAGCCAGAATGCATGGGACCTGGGGTTTTCTAGATAATGGATGTTTCCGAATTTGGATCTTCATACCTTAATTGGGGAATATAATATCGGTCACTAACGCAAAAATCGCAATGCGAATAAATGTTCGCAAAGTGAAAAATGTTGCCTTTACAAACACTTTGCCATTCTTGTGACAGTAGGATAGCGATTGTGAATTTTATTGTTTGCAATAGTGCTTAGTGTATGTAATAAAATGTCGCAATCACAAACCGCTTTTTCGACAAAATATTTGACAAAGCTCCAGAGCAGGTGTTAAAGGTTTGCAATGCGCAATTAAGATTTGCAATGCAATCGAAGCCTAGCGAAGAATATTACATTGGTAAAAGTATCGCACTTTGCGAATTTTATTACATTTCCAACATAGTCTACTCAAAAATCATGTAAACATTAAAAAAACTCAATAGGCTGGGTTTGCTTCCAATAGTGATTGTGTATATAATAGTTTAAATTAAGTACAGGTTACTGTTTAATTATTACAGAGAAAAAGGAAATTTGGATTATTTGGATAAAATGGAGTCTATGGGAGATGGCCTTTCCGTAATTCTGGGTAAAGGATTTACAGATAACGGGTCCCATACCTGTACATAGTCATAATCTTTATGTGTATGAGAGTTTGTACCTAGGTTAGATGGGAGACTTTATGCTAAATATCCAGTAATAGAGGGAAGCCTTGTAAAGATGATGGAATAAAGATATTGCGGTAGAGAAGAAAAGAATAAGATATAACATTGGATGGAGAAGGTGATGGGGTTGGGCTGTTAGGATATATGGGGAAAAAAACTTAGTTCTATGCAGGAGATGGAGATTTTGAAAGATGATGGAGTGAAACTGGACTTACTCCTCCTCCCCAGACTAATCATGATGATTAATAACCATTTGGGTTGGCATAGAAAGTAGTGTATTTTAACTTCGAGAAATGTTGTTAAAGTCCCCTTAGTACTCAGAGTTCTTCCCTTCAAGTGTGTTTATAATGAGTATGTGTGGTCAGACTACATGAAAAACAGTGGTGCTGGATTTATGGGTAGATCAGTGTAATCACGGTGTATCAGATAATTAAATGTATTTCATTGTATTGCCGTGATTGAAAGCAGGAAACGACCAGGTCACTAGATGTGATTGTATCCCTTCCAGGAATGATTTGGTTTTTACTTTGTGTCTCTATAAACCGCTCAGGGTGAGGGTCAGTAACTCATAACTTAATTTGGGTGCAATGTATATATGCTGCTGATTTACCCAGGACCATACTCTTTTAGTGTTAGTATAATGTAGCAACTGTATTATAACTCCAGGTTTTATAACAGTATGCAGAGCCTGTATTAGCTCCTTGGCTCCAAGTTTTGGTGTGACAGACAGATTGACTTCTTTGTAATTACACAGACATAAATTCTCTGGATTACTGGGTAAGGCTGCTAAACATTTTTTTTTACTCCAGCTGTTCTCCTCCTGTTAGCCTGTATGTCATTGTCAGCTATTTTATGTCCATCACTGTCAGTTAGCCATTGTCTGTAACTGGCCAGCCCATACTCTTTCAACACTTTGACAATGTCTTTTTTCTCCCCCTTCCCCTCATGTATACAGTATCTGTTTACTCGATATACTGCCCTGATTCACCAGCTAAACAAAAATTTTCTTTTTGTTATTCTGCATTAAACAGGGTTTGAACCATAATAATACGTTGGGGTGATGTGAATGACCTTGAGTGTTGGTGCAGGTTACAATCTTGAATGATTGTGCTATTGTTAGGCTTGCACAGGCTGTAGGTATGCAAATACCTTCTAATCTCATGCATTATATACTTGCCAATATATTCTACAAACCCACAATAGTATTCACCTAGCAACCAGGTAGAAAGAACCGGGTGAATAATAGATACCCAGATGAAAAATAAAACCAGAAAAGGAGTTTTAATCCACATGCCAGACTATATCATACCCATTCAAAGCTGAAAACAAGGGAAACAATATAGCGTTTTATG
Organism: Xenopus laevis; assembly: GCF_017654675.1. Taxonomy (NCBI): domain Eukaryota; kingdom Metazoa; phylum Chordata; class Amphibia; order Anura; family Pipidae; genus Xenopus; species Xenopus laevis. The sequence continues at coordinate 165,755,700 of NC_054373.1, forward strand.
CTGTTTCTAGTATACTTCTAGTTGTTCTTGTTTACTCAGGCACAGAGCCTTAACTAAATGGAAGTAGAAGAACCTGACTGGCCTTCACAATGCCTTGAAGTCAGAACTATTGAAACACAGTGCCTAAAATCAGTGCCCGACCCCACAAACACATTTTTGGATGAATGAAAGCAAATTCCACCAAGACTGTTTCAAAATCTAGTGGAAACCCTTCCCAGAAGAGTAGAGGCTGTTATAGCACTTCTCATATCTAGTAGTAAAAAAAATGTAGGGCATATTTCCTCATGAAGTCAAACTACTTTTTATCACAGTAAAAAACACAAGAGGCTGCTGTGGAATGGATTCCTGAAGCCTATAATTAAGGGTTGTTATGCGTCCATTCAACAGCAGCCACTTGTGTTTTTTTTAATGTGATAATAAAAGGTGGTTTTACTTTATGAGGAAGTATGCCTTACATTTTTCTTTTTGTTTTTGACCGCTTTAAGCTTTAAGAGTTCTGCATAATGCAGGCACACTGAACCCTCTGAAGTCTGAGGTATCCAGTAAAGGGAGAAGGGGTGAATTGCTTTGTTGAATATCACCTACTTGTAGATAGGACTGTGAAGGTTTTCATCCATACAGGTCATGGTATATCTCATAGAAATAAATCTAGAGCAGTGATCCCCAACCAGTGGATCACGAGCAACATGTTGCTCTTCAACCCCTTGGATGTTGCTCCCAGTAGCCTTAAAGCAGGTGCTTATTTTTGAACCCCAGGCTTTGAGGCAAGTTTTTTAGAGCCTCCTGTAGGCTGCCAGCCCACATAGGAGCTACCAAATAGCCAATCACAGTCCCCGGAACATCACCAGGAACTTTTTTCATGCTTTTATTGCTACCCAACTCTTTTTATATTTGACTCACGGATAAAAAGGGTGGGGACCCCTGGTCTAGAGCAATTGGACTTGCTGAGTAATCAATGGAGATGTTTCACTACTCATCTGAGCAGCTTCTTCAGTTCAACTGACTGGCACAGGAAGTCCTCTACTTGTCCCATACTTGTAGATATTTCTGAAGAGTATAGAAGCCTATTACCCGTACCAGGAAGGCCATTGCTGATTCTAAAGACTATTTTATTTGCAAAAAAATGGGAATGATGGCAGTTTCCTCTTCTTCCCTGGACAGGCAAAGCAAACAAAGGATATAAAAGTGATATCACTAAGCTGTTATCATCACAGAAATATTCAGACTTCTTACCAATAAAAATCCCAAAGGATACAACAGCTTACTCACTTCAATTCAGACAAACTCAAAGCAATGTCAATGATATATTTTCTATTACAAGATAAAATTAAAGCAGCCAATTGCCTTTTACATATAGTTTCCTTAGTCATCATCATTTTCATCATCATTTATTTATATAGCGCCAACAAGTTACGCAGTGTTTTACCTTAGAATTAACAAACAGGGAATAAATGGTGAATAACAAACAAGAGTTTACAGAGTAGAATAGGATTAGAGGGTTAAATGTTAGGGTACAATTGAGAAATTAGGATTTTAGAATTTTTTTGTGATTTATGATACAGCAATGATTGATTAATTAAGGTACATTGAATAAGCTTCTTTAAAAAGGTGGGTCTTTAAAGTTTGGAAAGAAGGAGAAAGTAGATGCAGAGAGTTCCAGAGAAAAGCAGAAGCCTGAGAGAAGTCTTATAGATGAGAATGGTCAGAAGTGATGCGAGGAGAAGTAGGGATGCACCGAATCCAGGATTCGGCCTTTTTCAGCAGGATTCAGCCGAATTCTTCTGCCCGGCCAAACCGAATCCTAATTTGAATATGTAAATTAGGGGCGGGTGGGGAAATCGCATGACTTTTTGTCAGAAAACAAGTAATTTTTTGTGACAATATGCTTATGCAAATTAGGATTCGGTTCATTATTCGCCGAATCTTTCATGAAGGATTCGGGGGTTTGCCCGGTTCCAAAATAGTGGATTCGGAGAATCTTTAAGGAGAAGCGAGGCCAAGGTAAGAAGCAGAGAGAAGGTTGTGTGAAGGAGTGTATTTGGAGATCAGAGATGAAATATAAGGAGAGGCTTCACTGTTGAACCTTGAATGTGAGTGTTAGTGAATTTGATTCTAGAGGAGATTGGGAGCCAGTGAATGGACATACATATGGGAGCAGCTGATGTTGAGCGGTGAGATAGATGAGTGAGTCTAGAACAGATTGGAGTTGTGAAAGGTGACTTGTTGGAATACCTGCGAGGAGTAGGTTGCATAGTCAAGGAGGGAGATGATGAGAGACTAAATAAGTGTTTTGGTTGATTCTTAACTGAGATATGGTCGTATTTGGGCAATGTTGCACAGCTAAATATGACGAGATTGTACTAGTGTTTGGATGTGTGGTTAAAAAGACTGATGCAAGTCTAGGATAAGTCCTAGGCAGTGTGCCTGTGTGGTGGAATGAAAGGTGGTGTTGTTTACTGTGAGTGATATCTGAGGGACAGGGGAAGATCTTAGAGGAAATATGAGTTCTGTTTTTGAAAGATTCCGTTTCAGGTGGCGCTGAAACATCAGGAGGAGACAGCAGAAAGGCAGTCTGTAACTTAGGAAAGGACAGTACTCAAACGAAGTCCAAAGAAATAATAAGTTTTCCTAGGGAAGTAGTATATAGCGAGAACAGCAGGGGGCCTAGAACAGAGCCTTGGGGAACTCCGACAGAGAGAGGGAACATAGTAGAGATTGAGTTAGAGAAGGCAACTTTAAAGGAGCAGTGAGACAGATAAGATGTAAGCCATGAAAGAGTAGTGTCACAAATGTCAGCTGAGTATAGAATGTCAGCGAATGGCTGAGCTGCCACACTGTTTGCTTGAGTCTGCATGTAATTACTTTGACCAGTTAAGGGAGCTCCGGCTCCAGCACACTTATCCCCCTAATTGAGAAAATTAAGGGCAAATATACCCACTTTTTGGCATGAGCTCATTCAGTTGGGTGCATGAACACTGAACTTTCAAAATAAATATATGTTTACAATACTGTAGTAACTGGGGCAATAATGCTTCCCATACCTGTAAGTCTTTCCATGTTCCTCTCAGTGGAGTAACTTATTTTTTATTCACAATGTTCCACAGTTTATTTGGAACAGTTAGGTATGACATATTTGACCTCTCTTGTAATGGATGAGTATATTTAGGATGGGGGAAAAGAGGGGAGCAAGTGGTGAATAGAGGATCTCTGGTGGCCTCTTCATAGTAACCTCCAACACAGGTCAAGTGGTAGGATATTAAACATCTCAAAACTTGGCACCACATTGAATTAAAATGAAGACTTGAACATAAACGTCTTAGTTCCTGATTCTGCTCAATATACTGTTACTACGAAAAAGAGAAAAGAATAGCTAAATAATTAATGGGTTGAGATAAGAGAACATCACACATTGCATTATGCTACACACTAAGGTGCTAATGTTCCTACTGATGCCAATTGTACATATCCATTTTTAAGAACATAGAGAATTATAACAGGGTCATGGCTTTATGCCAAGTACTAAAGATAAAGTTAATGTAGTGATTTACAAGCCAGAAAATACAGTTGTTTTTGTAGCCTTAGCAGGGTTTCCAGATCCATGTGCTGCATGGTTTATTATAAATGGTACAGCTGTATTCCACATCAGGCCTAGTTAAAGATCAACCATCCAGCTTGTCTGGTTTATAGGTTCCTAGGTAACCATGTCAAGTGGAGTTTATTTAGGCTATCCCACAGCTTTGGTGTTTTAGGCTAGTCGTCTAGTATTGGTATGGTCCTAAATATCTAAAACAACCAGAAGCTCTTCAGGATTGTAACTGCTTACCATCAAAACTAATTAAAGGACAAGGAAAGTCTAGAATAGAACAAGGCTAGAAATGCTGTATTTTGTATACTAAACATAATCATGAATTTACTGCACCACAAAGCCTAATTAAACAAATGATTTATGTTTCCTAAGTTGGCCACAGGGGGCTGTCATCTTGTAACTTTTTTAAACATCTTTGCCTGACCCTGCACATGCTCAGTGTGGTCTGTGCTGCTTAGGGATCGTCATAAACAAAGCTGCTTTAATTCTGCATGGCTGGGAAGTAAGGCGGGGGCTCCCCCTGCTGTTCATAAGTATGATTGTTTCCCTGCTCAGCAGTTAGGGACCGTCTGACAATTCCTATCCACAGCAGTAAATGAAGGGAGAATTTCACTGCATACAGTCAGGTTTCTTAGAAAAATGGTACACATTTTTTAATTAAAATATATTGGAGATAGGTTTCTTTTTCTTTAAAAAAAGTAAAAATGGGATTTTATTTTTTTTGTCTTTCCTTGTCCTTTAAAGGGTCCTCTGTTGATTGTATGTTAAATGTATGTTGATTAAGGACATTTTGAACAATTTGAAATATTTTGGACACTAATGGTTCACAGAGCATTATGGGTAATGGAGGTGAATGTTTGTGACTCCTTTACTTGCATGTATTTGTAATTATAGGCTTGACAAAGTGCTGGGGTAAAGTCCAAAATGGTGCCAATGGCATTTGATTAAACGTTTTTTCACTTTTTTAAAAATATTACTGGATTGCTGCTGTTTTTTACTGACCTGTTGACCTGGTTGATACATGAGAACAGCACAAAGTAGACCAATGGCACTTCTTGAGAAAGTGGCTTTTTGTAAGTGCGGGGGATTGGTGTGTCTTCTCATTGGGAACCACAGAGACCAGAATGACTGTTTCTATGGGTTTGCTTCCCCTTTCACTTGGAATCTATATCTCCAGCAGGCACAGAACTAAGCTTTTCAGTGACAAATTAGAAGTAAAAACACAATAAAGGGAGCTGTTTGTTTTCTTGGCCTATGGGGATGTGTGCACAGTCACTGAGAGTTAGAAAGCAAGTCCAACTGACGAAGAAAACGGTCTACAGCATTGTGCAGAAAAGTACATAAACTTTAGGCACATCCTCATCCCATTGACTGTGGAAATCTGTGTTTAACAGTGTTTAGTTTAGAAACAATAAGTAGCACATAAGGAGAGCACTCACCCGAACTCCAAAGAACAGGCTCCGACCAAACAGATTAGGCTGTGCTAACAACGCCGACACGCCTCCGGATAGAGCGTAACAAATTGTGTCAATGAAAGTCTTTGATCCACGGAGCACCAAGCCAGGTCGAGGATTGATAAATTTTCCTTTTATTAAAGATTAAATATTATACATAATAGTAAAACACCAACAGTGCATCAAACGCAGTCCATGCTTAACGCGTTTCGTAGCTTCAACGCTACTTCATCAGAAGCATAAACGAACAACTTACCCATAATACCCTTAAATAGTGTAACAAACCCCTTTAGGCTAATTAGAAACATCAATTGAATTAACCCTTAAAGAGTCACCCACAGGTTAAAAACATTCTAGAGAAATGCACTAAACGAAAAAGTTTTTTACAAAAGGGGTTAAACATGACAAAACATATCACTACCTCCAACAGTTAGAGTAAAGAAGGGAGGAAGAGAAAGTACAAATATAAGTACTATAATAAGGCAGTATATGATAAGATAAAGTATTAATTTAATATATTGATTTAATTCAAATAATACCAAATATTTCAAGAATATATAAATATGCCATTAATAACATTAAATACAAAAGCACGAGAGCTCACACTCCCTATTCAGGCCCCCATAATCCTCAGTGGTTTTCAAATGATATATCCAGAAGGTCTCCAGCCTACTTAATTTGGTTTCATAGTCACCCCCTCTAACATCTCGCACTGGCTTATCTATGACTTGGAAATCAACCCTTGCATAACCATCATGTTTCTCAACTACATGTTTAGCCACTGCAGATCTAAAATCTTTTCTGTCCACCGCCGACAGATGTTCCAAGAAACGGGTGCTTGCCATACGGGTAGTCTTACCCACATATTGGGATTTGCATTCACATGTAATTAAATATATAACTCCCTTAGACATACAGTTGAAATATCTATTAATCGTATAATTAGCCCCTGTCACGGAACTTGAAAATATTTTAGATGGTGTCACACTCAAACAGGTTTTGCACCTCGTTCTTCCACACTTATATACACCTTTAAATTTAATCCAAGAAGGTTCAGTTTCCCTGGTTTTGGAAGAATATAAGCTTTTAGATATATGCGTGGCTATACTTTTGCCCTTTCTGAAGACAAAACTAGGAGTTTTGTCCAAAGTTTTTCTCAGTACTGGGTCTTGTAGTAAGATCCCCCAATGTTTACGCACACTACTCTTAATTGAATTGGCATCTTTGCTGAAAGTGGTGCAAAAACGTACCTTTGTTTGCGAAGCGTCATGTCCTTTTTTGGATTTAGGTTTGGGCTTATAGTGTAGAAGGGTTTCCCTATCTAAACTTACTGCTCTGTCATAGGCATTTTTAATATCTTTAAAAGCGTAACCCCTCTCTAGGAATCTGTCCCAAAGGATCATGGCCTGATCCTGAAAAGCATCCCAGGAGGAACAAATACGTCTCAAACGCATAAATTGTCCCACTGGGATCCCTCTCAGGCAAGATGCTGGATGCCCACTGTCGGCATGCAAAAGGGTATTACGTGTGATTGGTTTTCGGTAAAGATTGGTTTCCACCTTGCCATCCTGTATGTAAAACATCACATCAAGGAAAGGTAATTCAACAGAATTGGTCTCATGGGTAAATTGAATACCCCTCAGGGTGTGGTTACAATAATCAACAAACATGGCTAGGGATAACTCATCTCCCTCCCAAATCCCTATGCAATCGTCGATGTATCTATAGAATTGGACAATATGCCTCTTAAATGGATTATGTTCACTAAAGACAAAAACACGTTCCCACCAGCCCATTACCAAATTAGCATATGTGGGAGAAAACGAAGCACCCATCGCAGCCCCCCTACATTGAAGGAAGAAGCGGCCATCAAACATAAAATAGTTTGAAAATAATAAAAATTTTACTGCCTCTAAGATGAAAACTGTTTGTCTCTGCGGGAACATGTTAGTCAACTGCAACCAAAATTGTATTGCGTGGATTCCCACCTCATGTTCAATTGACGAATATAGGGATACTACATCCATTGAGAACCATCTGTACTTTGAATCCCAAACCAAACTTGACATTTTATTGAGACACATAGTGGTATCTCTCAAGTATGTAGGTAACTGTAACACCAAGGGTAGTAATAATTGATCTATGTATTTGGATAAACCTTCCAAAAGGGATCCAATACCGGCCACTATTGGACGGCCTTTCACATTTTCCAGTGTTTTATGCACCTTGGGAAGGACATGAAAAATTGGTAAAACCGGATTCTCACAGAAGATAAAGTCAAATTCTCTCTGATCTATTACACCATCATCAAGCGCCGACAAAAGTAAAGTTCTTAATTTGGACTGGAAAAATAAAGTGGGATCATTATCCAAACTCTGAGAAAAACTTTGGACAAAACTCCTAGTTTTGTCTTCAGAAAGGGCAAAAGTATAGCCACGCATATATCTAAAAGCTTATATTCTTCCAAAACCAGGGAAACTGAACCTTCTTGGATTAAATTTAAAGGTGTATATAAGTGTGGAAGAACGAGGTGCAAAACCTGTTTGAGTGTGACACCATCTAAAATATTTTCAAGTTCCGTGACAGGGGCTAATTATACGATTAATAGATATTTCAACTGTATGTCTAAGGGAGTTATATATTTAATTACATGTGAATGCAAATCCCAATATGTGGGTAAGACTACCCGTATGGCAAGCACCCGTTTCTTGGAACATCTGTCGGCGGTGGACAGAAAAGATTTTAGATCTGCAGTGGCTAAACATGTAGTTGAGAAACATGATGGTTATGCAAGGGTTGATTTCCAAGTCATAGATAAGCCAGTGCGAGATGTTAGAGGGGGTGACTATGAAACCAAATTAAGTAGGCTGGAGACCTTCTGGATATATCATTTGAAAACCACTGAGGATTATGGGGGCCTGAATAGGGAGTGTGAGCTCTCGTGCTTTTGTATTTAATGTTATTAATGGCATATTTATATATTCTTGAAATATTTGGTATTATTTGAATTAAATCAATATATTAAATTAATACTTTATCTTATCATATACTGCCTTATTATAGTACTTATATTTGTACTTTCTCTTCCTCCCTTCTTTACTCTAACTGTTGGAGGTAGTGATATGTTTTGTCATGTTTAACCCCTTTTGTGCTCTTTTGTAAAAAACTTTTTCGTTTAGTGCATTTCTCTAGAATGTTTTTAACCTGTGGGTGACTCTTTAAGGGTTAATTCAATTGATGTTTCTAATTAGCCTAAAGGGGTTTGTTACACTATTTAAGGGTATTATGGGTAAGTTGTTCGTTTATGCTTCTGATGAAGTAGCGTTGAAGCTACGAAACGCGTTAAGCATGGACTGCGTTTGATGCACTGTTGGTGTTTTACTATTATGTATAATATTTAATCTTTAATAAAAGGAAAATTTATCAATCCTCGACCTGGCTTGGTGCTCCGTGGATCAAAGACTTTCATTGACACAATTAGTTTAGAAACAAAAAGGGTAGTGAAAGCTGGTCGGCGGAGGCATACATTAGCAGATCTGATTTCAAGGCAACTTGACATCCATCATCAGGCAGCCTTATAAGGTTAATAAGGTGACAGTGTTGCCTTTAAGTGCAATAGCAACCTGCTCTGCACTCTTATATTTACAGAAGAACATTCTTTCGGGAAGTTGAATGGATCACTTACAACTCCAGGAAGACCTGGACTTTGTTTAAAGGAGAAGTAAAGCTTAACTAAAGAAGTAGGCTAGAAATGTTGTACATTATGTTTTCAGCTTTTATACCAGCCCAAGTCAATTACAGCCCTTTAGCAGTAAAGATCTGTGTCTTCAAAGATGCCTCAGTAGCTCCCCGTTTTCTTTTCTGCTGATTCACTGCACATGCTCTCTGCTGCTGTCACTTACTGAGCTTAGGGACCCACACACAATATACAGTACACATAGAATAGAAATGTCACAATATAAGGCTGATTAGTAATTAATACAGATAATTACTACATGGCAGCACAGAAACCAGTGCAATTAGCATCAGAATTTAATAATCAGCCCTGTAGCATCAGCTTATATTACAGACAAACCTAATTTTCTGCTGGATAATTAGTGACGACCCCTAAGCTTAGCTTCTCAACAGCTGCTCAGAGCCCACTGAGCATGTGAGTGTCACAGACACTTTCCAAGATGGTGACCCCCTGTGACAAGTTTGAAGTCCTGGATCATTGCTGCTATTGACAAGCTGAAACTTTAGGCTGGTGCAATAAGTGCAGTGTATAAAATGTTGCATTTTTAGCCATATTTATCTTTAGATTTTAGTTCTCCTTTAATGCCACCATTTTTAACAGGAGCCAGAACACCTGTGATACATTTTATTTAGCAATATTATTTTTTTTAAAAATTTCTTCCCCTCATTTTTGACCGTAAAAAAGGACTGTTTAAAAGGGCGCGTGGTGCATTTACATTTAAGAGTCATTTTAATCATCCATGTAGCTCTCGCAAATCCTATGGAAACTGCATGTCGGTTCTACTAGGAGCATAACTGGCTCTTATGGAAAAATGTGGCTTTTTCTCCTACTTCACATATGACAGGCAATGTGGATTCAGCACAAAGGTGCATAATAACGAAGGGATTTGTATGCACAAGCACATACACCCGGCCGCCCCTTGTGTGTGAATTCATGCTCAATTTCAAATTGATTATATTTATACGCACGCAGCGTGTGAGGAATGTGGGAGCTGATTCACCGTCTAGTGTGTTAGTCTGTACGGAAATCAATATCCCCTGTAATTCTCCTTGAATTGTTCAGCTTCGAACTGGCAAACGGTCTGTGTTTCCTAAAAAAAATCATTTTGCAGGAGTTGGAATAAACAGAAGCTACACAGTGAAAAAAATGTGACCTCGTAAGTTTGGGTTTCACTCTAGTTTTTGCAGCATCGGTGTACGGTCCATTATGCAGAAACCCATTATCCAGATTGCCCTGAAATATGGGAATGCCATTTACCATAGTGTTCTATAGAAAAAAGTTAATATTTTCTGTAATAATACGGCAGTGCCATGTACCAAGCATTCCAGATAGTAGATACCATATTTATATTCATATTTCTGAAAAAGTTTCAAATTTAATATTTCTTTATATTGTTATTCATAATGGCCTGATCATTATTACTTATTGGTGGACTCAAGCTCATCCTTTTATTGGTGGATAGACACAAACACTTAGTACATTTGAAAATCCTCAATAATACAACTTGTAACCCTTTTAAAATCCTTGACATACATGTAAGTAGAACTCTGGGAGAAGACATAGGGACATGGAGAAATATAATTCCTTAGACCAACTTATTAGAGCCCTGGGTCTGTAGTTGGGCAGCTCTGCTCTAGGCATAGATGAGCAACAACTCCCAAAAAACACAGCTATCCGCTAGCTTAAAGGACAAGGAAACCAGCACTAAACCCCTCACTGCCGCCGATGTGCACACGAGATATGGTCTTGGTTGAGTTGGTTGGTTCTTTAATGGGTCAGTCAGGCTTGGGAACTGCTGTAGTGCCACTTTTTTGAATGCTTGGTAAGTGCGTATGGGCTATTTAAAATTCATCCTGACACGTGGCCAATTGTATTGCTTAGGGTTTCTCTTGTCCTTCAAGATTCTTGAAGTAATAGTTCACTTTTGGCGCAGTAAAATTTGGATATTGGTTCTTTAGCTTGGGGATTCAAGAGATCAAACAATTCTCTCTTTTTTTGCTGTTTTTCCACTCGCCCAGCATGTGTTCTGTGGCCACTCTTACTATCCAATCGGAGCCTTGGTAAGTGCATATGGGCTATTTAGAATTCATCCTGACACGTGGCCAATTGTATTGCTTAGGGTTTCTCTTGTCCTTCAAGATTCTTGAAGTTATAGTTGACGTTTGGCACAGTAAAATTTGGATATTGGTTCTTTAGCTTGGGGATTCAAGAGATCAAACAATTCTCTCTTTTTTTGCTGTTTTTACACTTTCCCAGCATGTGTTCTGTTCTGTGGCCACTCTTACAATCCAATCGGAAACCTTGGCTCCAGTTGGGAAATAGTTATCCTTTTTGTCTTTATTGAAGGAGCCCATGAGACCTTCAATAAAGACAGGCCATTTTGAATACTGTTTTTCCTGTTCTGCTTGTTGACTGTTCTAATGGCTGCCAGCCTTCACAGATCTTATGAAATGACGTGCACATCTGGCTCCTTTATGTCCATTATAATGCAGAGTAAAAAGGTGAGACTGCAGACTATAACTATGAAGTAATAAGTTCCATCTTAAAGTACTTCTAGAAAGAAATTCTTTAGGAAACAACGTGTATCATTTATTGTAAAAGTTACTTTTGAATGACAGATCTGTGTTTAAAATGTACGTTTTCCTACTTTTTTTGGCAATATTTTCCTTGCCCCTTTTTTCCTTGTAAAGAACTGTAGCGACTGGCTCGTGGTGGGCTTAAATTTCAGAGTGCAGCCTTCCGTTATTATACTCAAAAACATGTCCAGAGATGTGTTTATTTAATTCTACCTCAGTCACCCTTTATGTCATCGCAAAGTAAAATGAATTATGTAGATTCCTCCATTTGGCACATTATAGTTTTCACATATAAGGAAGGCATTGTTAGGAATTCCGTCATCCCCAGTTACAGGGCCCCCTAGTGGGAAATTCATGTCCTGGTGTGGGACAAGGATAGAATTGTTCTCCAACAACTGCTGCATAGTCACTTTTTCTTCTGTAATGGCCAGAGCCTCAACGATGTACCTGACCTTCATTATTTCAAGAAGTTTATGGATTAGCATCCCTTAATCTCTCATGTGCATTGAAAGGGGATATGTGAAACTCTGGAACTGTAGCAAATCAGCTTGATGGATGCCACCGAATAAGAATCTGTGCAGCAGATGCACACCAATTCACCCAAGGTGTACATCATGATTATTACTTGTTCAGCTGTGCACTAAGGTCTCCAGTGATATTGCTTTTTGGAAAAGGATATAATGTGCCTTCAAGCTGTAACTGAAAGATCCTATTGGCTTTGATCATTTTAGTTATATTTCTGAAAAATGTCAAGTTCCTTATTAACAACAGCTGATCCATACAGGTCTGATCTACATTCTGATACAGGTATACATTAATAATCTTTTCAAAATCTTAGGTTATTTCTAGAATTAATGAATGCGGGAAAATACCTGCTAAATATAGGAAAAATTTGAGTCCTAGAGTACAGAACCATTACCCCAGGTTGATAGACGTATAAACCATATACTCTGTAAACCAATTATATAAACACCAGATCAGGATGGTATCCGGAAAAAAATGAAATGCCTTGCATAATAAATTCATATGATCACAGTATACAGTAATGACATAAGAATTATTTAGCACAATACATAGTGGAGGCCTATAGATCAAAATTCGTATTTGTGTAATGTTCATGCTTTTTTAATAACCTTAACATCTATAAAATGCGAATGTTACCCTATTCATTGAAAAATCCGAATAAAACCGTGATTGTGAACTGTGATTGGATTTGGATTTTATTCAACAAAAGAGTTTACATGTTGCTTAGGAAAGCGCCCATTAATTTCTACATGACCTCGCAAGTTTTCAAAGTTCTGTAGCTTTCCATTAGAGTTTTTGTGTTTTTTTTTGCTTAAAAAGTAATGAAAATTTGTGTTTTTTTAACCATTATTTAAATTCATTATTTTTAGCTCTAAAATTTTAATCTGATTTGGAGGCCATCTCACATGGACTCCATTTTGAGCAAATAATTAAAATTTTTAATTTTTTCCCTTTTTCTTTGTAATAATAAAACAGTACCTTGCACTTGATCCCAACTAAGATATAATTAATCCTTATGTGTAACTACCCAATCCCATTGGATTTATTTAATTTTTAAATGATTTCTTAGCAGGATGGAGATCCAAACTACAGAAGGATCCCATATCCGGAAAGCCCATGTTAACAAGCATTCTGGATAACAGGTCCCATACCTGTAATAGATCTTTGTAGTACTAACTGGGCAATTCATTTTGCATATCTTGCTAGTCTGTTTGCTTATCCTTTAGCGTATTGCCCAGAATGGATTTTTGTATTTTAATGCAAACAGCCCGAATGTAAAAAACTCGAAAAAAAAAACATGTTTTTTCTACTGTAAAATCTGAATTTTTACTGGAAAAAAAACCTTGAATTTTTTGAGATTTATTATACCCCGAGGATGCAAAAAGTCAGAATCCGAAAATACTCCATCTTCAACCTGTCACGGTTGTATATATAAGTCAATGGCAGAGGTCCAATTTGCAATTTGAAGATATTATGGTCTGGGTTTCGTTTTTCTTGTGACAATCCGGAAAAGTCACAGTTTTTCCCTATCCAATTTTTTTTGTGTGTTTATTTATGTTAAAGAAGGGTAAATCCTGGATCCTTGTTTGGTCAGACTTTTTTTTTAATGATAAATAACCCCCTTAGACAGTCACACAGTTTCTGAAGAGGATCGGAAGTGGGAGAAACTGGTACTCAACATCAACAAAAATATAATTGTTCTGTTCATTTTTCAAATCTGACCCATTCATTGACTTCTATAGAAGCTCGACAGGTTTTATCAGCCAAATATTTTCATCCTAATTATTGAGATTTTATTTGATCAATACATCTCTAAAATGCGAATTTGTTAAACCCAAATATGAAGAATTGAAGGTCATATGATATTTCTCTAAAATTGAGTTTGTTAAACACGAATTTGAAAAATTCAAGATCATGTTTTTTTGCTGCAATTATATTGAATCACAGCAAAAATTTTAATGATCAGCTGTCTTTAAAAATAGCTTTATATGTTTTCTGCTAGAATAACATTCTGTTTAGACTGAAGTTTATAAAGCAAAGTTTTTTTTTTTGTGCACTTGACACCTACACCCTATGGTTTGGTCCAGCCTTCATTACCCTACAGCATGGTTAAAAATATATAAAAAGTTAATAATATATTGATCTGCTGTGGAGCCTGTCTAGGTCCATTCCATCACATTTCAGATGCACCTCACCCAAGGAAACTTAAAGGCTATTGTAAATGTAAAGACAATTTCTAGACCACGTTTTTATTAGTAGCAAGACTGCTTTGCTTTGAAACAGTTGGAAGCTCTAGGGATACAGGATAATATGTGGATTCAGTTCTTATTATTGCACATTGCAAATGATCTGGTTTTTGTGCAACTCTTTTGTTCTTCGTGATTTTAAAACTCATTTCTTCAACAAAGGCTTTTTTTTTCTGCCTCTAGGACCCTTGTGGCATTTCATAGCTTTACTGATTGACATGTTGATTTCGTACTTTAAATCAAATTGGCTTCATAAATGGTGTGGGGAATGTTCTTTGGAAGACCTCATGTGGGAAAAACAAATTCCAGAACATTTGCGTACAACCTACAATTTTTATGAGAGCTGTCTGAGGAAACAAACTTATTTCCCAACTCCTAAATCTCAAAACAGTCTGTGCCTTTGGTTCTTTTTAAGACGGTGCTCACCTCAACATTTAAACTGCTGATGGCAGAAGAATGGAAAAAATATTTTAAATATTAATGTGTTGTACCTAGCAGTTTGCAGATTTGCCTGTATAATAGGGTTTCTCTTTTTAGCATTTACAACCAATAGTTAGTTTAAGCAGAATTTAGCAGACTCGTAGGATCCAAAGTAGATTCAGATACTAACAAGATAGGTAAAGTCTCAGTGGACTCCTCTAGGACTGTTCTAAAGACAAAGTTCTTTGAAAACAAGTTTATCATGAGCTTCAAATGGCTGGAAGGGTACAAGCAAATCCTAAAACAGCCACTAGTTGATTGATTGAATAGTAATCTAAACAGTGGTTAGAAGTCTGTAGATAATTCCTAAGCCAGCCATTGGCTAGATGTTGGAGTACGTTTTGAACCACCCACAGCTTGAAAGGCTATAAGCAGAATCCTCTTTACCTCTTGAAATATATGTAGTGTTCTATCGTATATTCCTTACTGCCAAGCTGCCATTATATGTGGACGGATTGGCAGGATTTTATTCACCCAAATTCATAGACACAATTCAGAATGTTAAAGGGATTCTGTCATGATTTTTATGGTCATGGTTTTTATTTTTTTTTATTATTTTCTCATTACATTGCAAATAATTCACTCTACCGTTTAAATTGTTATTCTTTAACCAACATATATATATATATATATATATATATATATATATATATATATATATATATATATATATATATATATATATATATAATATATTGGTGTGGAGGCAGCCATCTCAGTGCTTTGTGCCTAATTCTGAGCTTTGAGAAGGAGCCAGCACTTCAGGATGAAACTGCATTGAGACAGCTATTGTTTCTACCCCTTATCATTGTATTTCAATAAGACCCAAATCATGGTGGTAGAAATGGGAATAGCACCCAAGCAAGAAAAAGCAGGGTTTCTTTCTGTTTGGGTGCTATTCACATGCATACCACTAGGGAGCATGACTTGGGTTGTATTGAAGTACAATGAGAAGGGGAGAAACAATTTTAAAACTGCAAACAAATCTGTCAGGTAGCTGCTATCTGGTTAGCTGCCATTGTTCTGTTGATAGGCTACTGATGGGCTGCCGGGGGGAGGGTGATATCACTCCAACTTCCAGTGCAGCAGTAAAGAGTGACTGACGTTTATTAGAGCACAAGTCACATGACTGAGGGCACCTGGGAAACTAACAACATGACCCCATGTCAAATTTCAAAATCAAATATAAAAAAAAACTGTTTGCTCTTTTAAAAAACGGATTTCAGCACAGAATTCTGCTGGAGCAGCACTATTAACTGATGCGTTTTTTTTTTTTTTTTAAATAAAAACATGTTTTCCCATGACAGAATCCCTTTAAGATCTATTGACCTTCGCAGGCTGCCATATTATTCTATTCTTGTAAAATTGGCTGGGTGCAGAAACTGGAAATGTGTTTATACAAAAAAAAAGAATATTGTGGATTTTCTTAAACATTATATTGTTTTAGATCCAAAAATAACATTTTGGACATCCCTTAATGGCCCTGCTAAAACGCTGATTTGACTTAAAAAAACAGAACAGCTATGGCTGACTCCCATCTATATCTTAATGTTTTTCTAACTCAAATTGCAAACGTACAGCGATTAGACTTAAAGAAGTGTAAGAGGAATCAATTTCGTTTTCGTGTAACTTAGGTTTCCCATCATTAAGGCATCTTATGTTAACAGTGCTTTGTTTGTTATACTCAAGATTTGAGATATTTGTTAATACAGGTTCCAAATGGTAAGAAGTGATTCCAGTGCAAGAGAGCCAATCAAAAAATAGCCTTTGTTTATGCTCCAGGTTATGTTAGCCTGCTTGCCAATATATATTCACATAAGCATCATTTTCATGAGTATAAGTTTTGGCAT